>NC_092324.1:41164393-41467424 GCF_036785885.1 Coffea arabica | reverse complement strand
GTCGAGGAGTAGGTAATAGGTTTACTAAAATAGAATAGAAGCCATTCGACCAATGAGATCCATTTTTTAGGTGGTTGAGGTGAATTTGTACTTACAATGTACAATCGCAGCCTAGGATGCGATATTTCACTAACTAAATATATCCATTCACAAACGTGAATACAAATACTGTTAAACGACAATCTCACCACCATCCATAGTTTTGCCAATGAAAAAAGAAAAAAAAAAATCCTCATTCCACAAAATTCAAGTAGGACAATTTTAAATCGATCTCACTCTTGTAATTTTTTCATGGCAATTAGGGACGTGCCTCCTTTGAAGTTTTACAATGTTTGCATCCTTCCTTTTGAGGACAATTTTTTAGCTAGGAATGAATTTGTGTTTGCAGAAAATTATAATATTGGTTCATTATCTTTGAAGTCTTGATCATTGCGTCATTTATCATTAAGTAAAGGTTAGTGCCTCATGTACACTGTCATTATGTACGACCTTTGTCGTAAACTGAGGAAATCTACCAAGAAAAATCACCTGAGTTGCATTTGTATGGTTAAAACAATAATTATATTACCAATTTGGTCCTTATTGTAAAGTTTTAACGGATACAGTGCAATAATATCATGATGAACTAATTTTGTCTCTAAAATTTCATTAACTTGGCCAATTTTATCACTTTAATGGAAAATTGCAAGCTGCAAACAAAATTAGAGGGTTTCGTGCCATATTTTACATTTAACATTCAAAAAAAATCTTTAATAATTTATAAAAATTAGTCAAACTCTTTAAAATTGCAAATGTAAACTTTAACTATGAACATGATAACTTTTCATTTCACCTCTTGGTATTGGTGACATTTTAAATAAACATGGGAAAAATGTTAAACTTTCTTGTTATAATTATTTTATAGATTTTCTTTAAGGTAAATAAATTTATTTTCTTCATTGTAAAGTTTCCTAATTAAGTGAGTTTTAGTAGTTTTCTGAATTATTTAGGACTTTTAAAAGCATTAACATTTTTCTAGAACAATGGCACAAAAGCTTTTAAATTGTCTCTCAACCCCATTAGGAGCTCTTCATTTTCCTATTAAAAGGATCGTCTTTACCAAATTTTTAAAATTTCAGAAACGAAATTGATTTGTCATGATACCAAGGGACCATATTCGTTAAATTAAAAAATAAGGGACAGAAGTTGGACATCTGGTCGGTGCACCAGCAACTCATGTAACTTTTCCATTAGCATTCCTCAAATTATCCTTAAAGGTCCTATTGGTAAACTTTTACAAAGATAAGAGGTCAAATTAGTAGAAGGCGATAAATGAGGGGCTGCTTTGGCTAAGACCTAAACAATAAGGTACTATTGAGGTAATTAGTTAGTTACGATTGTCTTCCTTAATTTTGCTAGTTAGTTATAATTTTTACTGTCAAGTTTCCCAATGAGAAAGCAACATTACCTTAACAACTACTACTGAAAAGAACGATAGTAGAACCAGAAATTTAGGGGGTTACAACAGATCAGTATGAGATTTTTTTTCAGAGCTTAATTTGGCAATGATCAACTACAATTTTCAGATCTGTAGTATCCATACTCTAGATCTGTTCTTTGTATCTGTGTATATTTGATTATGTAACTTCTATTATTAGTACAAATTTTAATGAAATTATAATGTTTTATAAGAAAAAAACAACTTTCTAGAATGGAGCTTATGGAATCATTTTATAGTTCAATTGGCTATTAATAGCCCACATGGTTTATGTCTATCATCTCAACGGTTCAACGCTCCTTCAATCAAGAAAAGAATTATTTTCTAGAAAAAGAAAATTGAGTGTATCTTTGTATCCTACATCGAGATTTTTATAAAGAAGTATCTCCTCTCGGTAGTTATAAATATAGTGGACTCAAGTGAAATTAATTGTGCTCAGGGCACCAGACCAAGTGCCGCGTGCACTAGTCCAAAAGAGTTTTAGGGAGCCCACGTCCCAGTCCAAGAGAGGAATTTTGGTTAGGGATCAAATCAAAAGATCAAAGTTATGAGCCTTTGGGTCGTTAAAGTCTTTTGTGTTGTTTAAGCTCTTTTGTGTTTTCAATTTTAAGTGTCTTTTGAATTAGGAATTATTTTCTAAGATTTTGTACTCTCTCTTTTGTATTATCTTTCCATTTTAGTAAATCTGTTACCTCTTCGCCCGTGGACGTAAGTCAGTTTGACCGAACCATATAAATTTCGTATTTCTCTGTTAGATTTATTTGTTCTGTTATTGTCATTATTGAGTCGCCAAGAATCCTATTATTTTCGTTTGTCAATTTCTTGGAACCAGAACTAACAAAAGATTCTCGTTTTAATTGCCCTCTCCCTTTATCTAGAAAAACGTTCCAAACCATTCACATGATGTTTCTGTCCTGTATCTTGTACACATTGTAACGTTTGTTAAAAAGAAACGTCTCTTGTAACTTACAAGAAAAAACTTCATTCTGATGTCCAAATGATGTATAACCCGAAAACAAAAATAATATTTTTTACAAATAAAATAATTTTTGTTGCCACAAATATGCACTAATACAAATAGATCTGAAAATCAATAGATATAAAAGATTTAATGACCAAGTGGAATAGCACTGTGAAGCTTCACCAATCTTTAAACATGAGATGAATCACTGCTACCCTAAATTGTGCATATTTTTTAGTAGTCATATACAATGTGAAACCGGTTCAATCCCAAAGAAAAAATTTGGATGTGACAAAACAGTTTTCAGCACTTCTAAATCTGAGAAAATAGATCGAGAAAATAGATATAACAAGACAAAAGAAATAAATGAATCCCCTAAACAGACTTGCACTGTTCTTATTCTTAGCATACTCTTGTGTCCACACAACTCCTGGACCATATATACTAAGTGCTGCGAATTCCATTGTCCCCACAAAAAAAAAAAAAAACGGTGCTGTAAATCCCCGGTATTCCTGGTTTTGCGTCCATATGAAGAAAAGAAGCAAGGAGTTTGGTAAATGGGTTTGAGACCAAGGAAGGGATTTCAAAGTTAATCATAGTGATACTTATCGTTTGGTTAATGATAATCCCAATAGATTAATGGGTATGACAGATATATTGTATAGGTTTTGTGATTCTTTGCTTTTTAGTAGGATATCAATGTTTATTTACCCATACAGCTCATATTTTTAACTAAAAAAAAAAAAAATTTACAAAATACTAGAAGAAATAGAGAGAGTGAAGAAAATTCAGAAGAGAAAGGGGTAGGAAAAAGGGAAAAAAAAATATAAAACCTATATCTAAATTTAGTTAGCAAACACTTTATGGGTTTCCAAAAAAAAAAAAAACTATTGCCAAACACTTTATGAACTTTTACCAAATGGCTTCTTAATCTTGTTCTAACTCATAAATCTGATCAGTACGCCACAAGCAATGAGAATGTATGTTAACTAAAAAAAAAGAAGTTAATTTCTTCCACCTGTTTCAAGAATATTGAGGGGACCAAGTGTCTTTTTCATGTTTGTTTTGGGTGAATATATAATCACAGTTTCTTAGAGCATCAAAAGTAAATACATCGTATTTGTGTATATCATCATCATGTTTTTCAAGCAAAAGAGTATATTCTAACACTAAAATGGTACAAAAGAATATTGCATGCATACTTGAGATAACAAATTCAAGTTTTCTACATTCACTCTCTCTTGAGTTTGAACTTAACAGAATATAGAATTTTTGATATCTCTTACAAGGCTGAGACTCAGAAGAGGACAAGAACATTAAAAGAAATTGTTGTTTGAAAATGAGATCAGAAGAAAACGTGACATCATGCTGGCAAAATATATCTTGCCAGAATTCTATTTTGTGTAAAAAAAATTTGCCACTATAGTTTTGTGGTGTAAAACTTGTCCATCCATAACGTTTTATATTTATATTTATTAGGAAATATTACTATTCTCAATTGTTTTACCCCCAAATCCATGTCGACGATGTTAGGGAAAACATGCATGTGCCTATGTGGTGGCTCCAACTTTGAATATTTGTCCAAGTCCTGTCTGGTCCCCATGAATTTAAGGATTCATAAGGGTAAGGCGAAAGAAAATCTAGACGAGCAATTTCTCAACAACCACTCTTCGGCTAGATTGGAGAAATTTTAGGACAGCCATTTCTCAGTCACCAATTTTCTGGCTAGATTGAGAAATTTGAGGCCAGCAATTTCTTAATTGGAATTCGACACTTGTAGGAGTTAGTCTTGTGGAGCTAAGGCTTATCTAGGCGTCTGTTCAACTAGAGTTTTTTTTTTTTTTGCATGTAATCCTTGAGCCAAGGAAATTTTAATTAAAAAATAAAAATATTGTTGAGTGAATCTCTATCGAGAGTTTCGCTCGTATTGTGTAAAACAAATCTAGATTGCTCTTTATTGATAGAATTCAAAATCCGTAGATACCTTCAAAATCATCAAAGTGAAACTATCACAGTAGTAATATATAGAAAATTAAATGTGAAGTGAGAATTTCATGCACGAGATGGCTAATAATTTGAAAATGATAAAATTTTCAAATCTTTCACTGACTAAATTAGGAAACACAAATATGAACAATGGTTTAAGCAAACAATATTAGCATTTTTTTTATTTTTTTAAAAAATATTAGCATCTTTATTTGTAGAGTAATCATTTTATGAAGGAAATCCAACAATACATCCTTATCATTTGATTATTTAACTAATTAATACTTCACATGTTCGTTTACCTTATCAATTTTGTAATACAAGATGTGCGTTAAACAACTTCAGTTTTTTTTTTAATTCAATTCATTGATTACATAATAAGTTTTTTTCTTTTCAGTAGAAGAAGATGAGATTTAAGAAGCAACGAGAGGAAAAGAGGAATTATACAGCTGCTAATGTTTAAAAAGCAAACGCGAGAACCGGTTATAAATTATCACACAACTAAACCATGTTATAATAAAAAAAAATCTATAATTTTTTGTAGAAATAAAGGGACAATTTTGGTTATTTGACAAAACATCCACGCAGCTGCCATATGATAAAGAAAGTCAATCACCGCAGCCCTTTGGTCAAGAAAGCAAATTCCTCCATTACCAAAAGAAATTATGAAAGAAGCCATTATCACGTAGTCGAATAACGTCATTAGCTTACGTCAGCATGAGGAGAAAAGAATTAGTCATCATCTTCCTTATTTGTCCTATCTTAATCTCATATTTTCAGCTTTTGCGAAGATCTTTCGTGTGGGGTGGTTAGGAATGCAAAAGAACAAATTTTTCGTCACGAATGCCCAATACACTTACGTCATTCCGTTCGTCATCATCTCTGAATTAGCTTACGATACAGTACTTTTAATATGATAGAAAGCGAGTAGCTCTTCAGTGTTCGACTTGACCAGTTTGATTAAAGAATTGGAAGAAAAGGAGAAGTTCACTGACTAATTTGTGTGTTTTTTTTTTTTGAAGTCCTGAAGTGGAATTCAGGAAATATTTTTGGATTCTGGCTGCTATAGAATATTATATCCATTGGTACCCCAAAAACCCCCCACAAAGAAGTTCAAGGAAAAAAGAAAACACCAAGGATAAGATTAACTGAATTTATTAATGTTAAAACTGGTTAGGTGATGAAAGTTTTAAAAACTGTTGTTGTATTTGGAGTCTACAATAATAAATTTTAAAATAACTTTAAAAACACACAATTTCAAGTACAATTTATCGAAATAAAACAACAAGATAAACCCTATCAAATTTTCTTCTTTCACCTGCCACCACCTACCATTACCATCATCCTCCATCCCTTTCCCTCCTCCTCTCTCCTCCTCCCTCCTTCCTTTCGAGAAGAAAGGGGAGAAGAGAGAAGAGAGGAGGTCGGGGTGGTGGTGGTGGTAGGTGGTGATGCTAGGTAGATAGTGTTTAATTGTTAAAAAATAACTCTAAAAAATTTTAAATTTTAAAAATATCCCAAAACATATTCCAATTACACTTCCAAAAATACGTAACCATTTACAATAAAAAATTTTCACATAAACCACTATGGTAGAATTTTTTAAAAACACTCCTAAAAAAATATCTAATTCAAACGGAGCCTATGTGTTTTGATTTTATTTGAGATGGCAGTTTTTTTTGTATTTGTCTATCTTGAATCTCATTTTTTTTTATTTTATCTTTTTTAATTGAATAACAAAAAAAACTCTCTTCAATATATGATTTTCATTGTCCCCAAATGTGTCTTACTGGTAAGGTTAGGAGTGCAAAGGAATTTAATCAAATAAGGTACTTGTGAGTTTGGTTGCTCAAAAACTCTGGTTGAACCTCGAGTCAGCTTCATGTCTATCAAATAGATATCAAAATCAAGTGTGAACACATCTGTGTGCAGCAGTTGAAATGTCAGTCGAGCTTAATCGAACCTCTCGTATGTGAATATGTTTTTTAGCTTGACAATTATTATTGTAAAATGTTTGTCGTGTTCCTTATTTAAAATATCCATGAGGTGATATTTTATGCTATTTAAGCTAGGATTGACTAAAATAATTATTGGATTAAGTTTGAACTCATGATTTACAACCATTTCAATTCGAGATGCATCCAGAGTAGTCCACAACCCCCCCCCCCCCCCTCTCTGTCTCTTTTGGGTCTGAAAACCCATTATTAACTCTTTAATCAAAACAAATCCAAACAGGAGGAATTTCAATTTCTAGCAGAAACAAGTAGCTTTCCAGATCTTGTGGGGATGCAGAAGCGTGAAAAAACGACCACAAAGTAAAGAGGAAATCTCTCAAAACAAAATTCTTGCATAGCCTTACAATGTGCTCATGGTGGTGTCAGATTCAGATTGATTCAATGCTAAAAAAGTCTACATCCTAAGTCGAAACCAAAGAAAATCAAAGGCTGACATGTGAAACATGAGATATATGGCAAACGTCATGCTGATGACGTACGCATATATCCCATTCCACCATTTTTTGCTCTTCTTTGTGAAGGTTAAGTAAAACATGAATGGTGACCTTCAACTTGCAAATCTGTACGTCTTGTCTGCGACTTTTCCAAGTGGAATCCGCCGCACATGCTTTTGCCTGTATCATGATGTACAGGCAATGGCATAGTGAAATGGAATATGACATGATTCACATGAAGTAACAAATAGTAGTTAGAATACAAGTTGGCAAGGCTTGACTTAAAAACTTTTGTGCTTTAAATTTCTATATGCTAAATCAAAGCATATTGCGCCGCGGTAGGTCAAGGGGTTCGGTAGTTTGGTGTCAATAGGTCCCACGATCGAATTTCGTGTGTTATTTCGCTGTGTATTTTTGGAATAAGACTCTACACAATTTTAGAGAATTAGTTTGATCGAACAATTGGAATACCCCTAAATGAAAAAAAAAATCAAAGCATATTAGACTTGTAAATTATTTCCTAAAATATCCAACAATCAATCCACCTAGAATTAATACACTAAATCAAGGAATAATATGCAAATGGAGTTAGCGGTGAACAAATCGAAACATCGGTGAACATATTTTGGAAGTACAAAACTAAGACTTGGAGGGCATAAATATATGGTCTCTTCAATTTTAAGGGCGGAGTCATACAATTCACTGACAAGTCTCGACATTGGGTAACGAAATTGTAGCTCTAATCGCAAGACTACAATTTAAAAATTTTTTAGAGCCAAAAAAAAAAAAAAAGAGAGAGACCGAAATAAAAGATGCTCTACTTCAGCTATGCAATTTGCAGAATTTTCTACTAATATGAAGGCAACGAAATTAATGGAGTGAATAGCTTGAGCCAATGTCATAGGTAGATTCAAGTTAAATAATGTATTCTCAACTTTTAAAAATATATACTCTACTATGGACTCATCATGTAATTTTAATACTACAGACTCCTCATATAACTTCAATGTGTGTGTGTTTGTGTGATAATCATATGTATTATTCAAGTGTATTATCAAATAATACCCCAACACATCCTCACATGATTGACTTTAAAGCATATAGTTACATATTATCAGGCTAGTGGTGTTTTCACTATAGCCATTACATGATTGGCCTACGGCAATGCATCGAACTTGAAAATTTCTTTTCGGAAGTACTCCCTCCCTTTTTTTATGACTGACGTTTAAGAAATTTGCTCTTAAGTACTTTTATCTGTCGTTTTACTATCCCCATGCAGCATTAATTATTTTTTCATAATTTTACCCTTTTATCTCTCTTTTCCAATAAAAGGTTCTTAATTACTACTCCTAGTTAGTTTGCATTGCTTTTGGTCTAGTAAAACAGCACCATTTAGTACTCTAGTGAGAGAAAACATGGGTGAATTGGACAATTAATGAGGGTACAAAAGGAAAGTAGTGTATAGATTTAAACAATGAAAAACTTTTCTTAATTGGTATGCAAAACCTTAAACGTCAGTTATAAAAAAAGGGAGGGAGTAGAACAACGAGGCATGTGTACCTATTACCTTTTGGACTGGCTTCTGTCCATGCAATACATTACAACTACTCCCTCCGTCCTGTTTTGTTAGTCTTGGTTTTTTTTTCACACAGATTAAGAAAGTGTAATTAATTTGGTTGAAAACATAAATTTAGATTAATAATTTCCTAAAATACCCTTATGCTAATCACGAAGAGTGCCAATTAATATCAGTTACAGCTAATGGGTTAGTATTGGAAAAGTTCAATGTATTCAATGTAGTGGGTTAGTATTTAATAACAAAATGTATTAATAACAAGATATTTAATAAGGGTATTTTAGACAATTTGAAAGATTATTACATTTCTTAATGGGAAAGTGGACTACAATTTGGGACAGACGAAAAAGGAAAACAAGACTATTAAAGTGGGACGGAGGGAGTATTAGATATAGAAGAATTAGAGATATAGAAATAGAAACTTGTTATATATTTTGCAGAATGACCCAAATTATCCTCTTTCCTTTCCTCCTCCTTCTTCTTCACTTTCTTCCTTTGCTTTCTGCAATTCGATATGATTCCCTTGAGCTTCTCGGATTGATAATTTTGGCAGCATTTTGAAATTTTGGATTTTTGTGTTTTGCAGCAAAATTGGTGTCAAAAGGAGTTTAGGAGTAGAAAAAGTAGCGCTAATGGAGTTTAGTCTAGTAATTGTATTATTCCAGAGCAAAATAATCAAGGTCAGTAGATTGGACTAATCCTTCGCACTTTTGATAGTGTATATATACTAACAGATCTGAATGCATGTCACATCTTCTGAACTCTAAACTCTGTATATGTAACATATATCACCTTAAATATATATACATATGATCTTAGCACTTAATAATAATGGAAACGTGAGACTTGCATCTAATAGTACTAATACAGGTAAAAGGTATGTAGCTAATTATGCACTATTAAATCTTAGATTTAGAGGACCTTAAAGTCATTTTCACTCAAATTACAAAATTCAAGCTCAGTTTTTGTAGTTGCTTTGCTGTTGGGTATTGGCATGTTTTGGAGTTTTAGACTTATCCCTCAATTTGATGAATCCATAAAATCAATTAAGCTTGTTTAATGTTGCAAAATCCAGCCTTTTGAATTGAACTATCTTACCCACCGCGGAACGGCGGCTTTACCGAGGAGGCTAACTAATCTATTTACACGCTTATACCAAAGAAAAAAAAGGAAAGAAAAAGACTAATTTTTTCTCCTAGAATGCTGAACCTTTTTTCAAATCCATTAACTAGACAGCAGTGGTGAAATCAGGAATAAATTTCAGCGTGGGCAAAGATCATATTATAATTGTTGTTTGCAAATGGAATAAGGCTGAGACATTAAACGAAAAGGTACACAAGGACCATGAATCTGCGCGCTGGTCCTTGCTTGGGTAATTGCGGATCGGGTCCATAAGTTCTGGGCTTAGGATTCGTGACCGGATCTGGAGGCGGATCTTTGTGCAGGTCCAGTCAAGAATGTTCATTGCTCTCAGAATCGGATCCGCGTCTAGATCTGGCTACATTGCGAGGAAGGATCCGCTCACAGATCCCCCAACGCATGTTCCCGATGGGGGCGAGCAAACGGTTATAATTCGGTAATTCAGTTACATGAATTCGATAAATTCGATTATTTGACTTATAGAAATCTAAATCGCTTCCAATTTCGGATTGGCTATAACCGAATTCATTCCGCAACCGATTTCAAATTCAAATATGGTAATGAATTCGGTTAGACCGAATTCATTTATTTTGAAAAAAAAGAACACTAATGATTAGTCTATGATTTAAGGAACACATAAAAAGTGATTAATTTAAACTAGAATAAACCTTAAACCGTACGATGATTAGTGATAATTTATGAATTTATAATTTGCAATGATTAATAATACGTAATAGTAGTTACAAACTTACAAATTACAATGATTAGTGATATATTATATTAGTTACAAACTTATAATTTATTTCAAATCAAAATAAAACTTATTTACTTACATATGTTATTGTGAAAGTCAATACACTAATACATTGATTTGCAATTCATATGCATTCACTTACACTGCTTAGTTGTCTTGTCTATTCTTAAAGCCTTAAGATCAGTGAATAGATAATATGAATTTTTATGTTAAATATGTAATGTAAATTTAGAGCACATTAATACTTGCAAGTTACAGGTTACGCATTCAAATATTCAATAATTCAAACATGAATGATGTATCAAATTACCAATATCTAAATTCTAATAACTAATTATGTTTATTGTTTAATATTTAGTAATATACATATATGTATTAATTATTATCTAATTCTAGTCATGTTACTCATGTATAAAATAATAAGTATTATAGCTATCTTATATTGTTATGTATTACTATATATTTGTATTATTATAGTCATATAACAATTAACAAATACTAAAATAATATATTGTACATTATTTTATATTATTATTATTATAAGTACATGATAATACATATACTAATTATTATTAATAGCATTTACCTATATAATATAATGATATATTAGTAGTATATAGTAATACTAAATAGCATTTATCTATATATTATATAATTTTATATACTAATTTGGTATTCGAATGCGGTAATGCGGTACCCTATTTCATTTTACCTAATTTAAATGTGAAATCAGTTATTACCAAATTCATAATCACATTACCTATTTCATATCATATTAGAATTTGGTGAATACGTACCGAATTTGTACCAAATTACCAAATACCCAATTTCAAATTAGCGAATTGAATTTAAATTCGATTATGAATTCAATATGAACCGAATTTGCTCACCCCTAGTTCACCGAATTTGCTCACCCCTAGTTCACCGATCCAATTCAGTGAACAGTGGATCGGTACGTTGACCTTGTATGATGAGCAAATGTTTTCATGATTATAGGTGCTTTGAAACGTTTTGAACCCGGTCGGTTTTGTCCACATCCGGGTTTTGTTTCGAACTTGGGACCTTAAGCATATAACTAGAGCATAGTTTCCGCCAAGCTACTCACCAAATGTTAGTAGAATAATTTTCTTATAATATATGAATGTTTTGTCAATTCTATCTCTTTTTTTTATTTCTCTAAAACAAATTTATTTGAAATCTTTTAATAAAAACTTATGATCCCCCAAACTCTATAAGTTATAAATGGATTTCAAAAATAATATATTAAACAATTCATTTTAAAGACAAATATTATTTTTAATAATTTTTTACACTTAAAATTCGTAAATAAGTTAGATAATTACATTAAATACAGATAAAATTTTACACTATTGCTAAATAAATTTATATTTTATTGATTCGTATATGAATTAATTATTCTATAGTGAATTAAATTAAGTGAGCATTTGCTATGGCGTTGTTTATTATAATTTATATCATATATCTTATATCAAAAATTATGAAACATAATATTTAAATATATTTAGTGACCCACTAGTTCAACTACACTTACTGGTTGAACCAGTGACCCCTTGATCCACCTCCTTCATCGGGTTCCTTTTCGGATTAGGTTTAATAATTATGTTATAGATCACTTAAGGAGATTCTTACAAATTGTCTATCAATATAGTTTTCATATCAATAGCAGAATTCGAACACACAATTTTTTGTGAGAAAATAGCTCATCCTTATCAATTAAGCCAACTTGTGTTAGCAAACAAGAATGTGTGTAACCGTTAGAGAAACTTTAATACTATAAACAAACAAGTCTCAAAGCAAATTTATTAACTTTGTCATTTTGGTCCTTCTTAATTTAGAACTATTGTTTTTGCTTATAAAGGTTATTTGTTGTTGTTATATTCTAAATGTATATTGCCTTGATTCGGTAGCAATCTAATGAATGTAGTGGAGGAATAAATGGCTTAAGAATAGTGTTCAGACATTCCTCACGAAATCATTAATTATCCCCTACCACATTTATGAAATTGTTAGATAAATTTCTGCACTTTTAGCGTGCACTTTGAAGTACCTTCTTTAACATATTATAATTTTTTTTCTGATCTTTGTTAAAAGTAGGACATAACAACAATATTCATGTAAAAAAATATTGCATTTATTTCAAGAAATAATACAACTGACAAAGAACATACTTGAATTTATGAATAAAACAATAACTTTCTTTTGAAAAACATAATCAACATTTTACATTCTCTGGCAGACTCACAATTTTGTGAGGCCATAGGAGAATGAACATTTTGTTTATATTAAAAAGGCAACTCCAATATATTGAAAAAAAGTCACATCTAATTTCTGGTTAACTAAGCAACACAGTTACGCTTGTTTTTCATTGTTTTATTGAAAAAGAATCCAATCAATTCATTTAAATATTACAACAAACTATGATAAGCTCTAAAGAATTAAATGATCAGAATAGAATGCCTTTTTTAATTCTTTAATAATTATTTTCCATCAAACTGCAAAACTAGTTATTTGTATGTTTTAGTTCAAACGACACATTTGGGGTACTTAAATTAAAAAAAAAATAAAAATAAAAAAAGAAAGAACTTAGTGGGACAACATTGAAAGTTTTTGAAAATTGTATAAATACTAGCGGAAATTTCTGGGGTCAGTAGGGCTTGTGAAGTAGTACATCAAATGAGCAAGGCGCAAACCTGGATGGGATCCCGCGCCGGACTCTCCATGGAGGCCAAACGTGATTTTTAGCAATTTTTTATTACTTTGTTTGATTTTTTAAAAAAAAAAATTGGTAGTTTTTGTGAGATCCTGAAATTTTACTTGTCTTTATAACTTTTATTTGAACTTACTTGCCTTAGATTCTTGGTTGTTTTAATGGTTGAATTTGAGCCAAGGGAGTGAACTTTTGTTAAGAAAAGTTTCACAATTTCAAGTTGTTAGAAAATTTAGAAATTTTCGCAAGAGGCTCTGTGCAGCTTGGGAAAATTGGCTATAACTTCGTATAGGAAAATCGTAATTGAGTTCCGTTTGTTGTGTTTGAAACTAGACGCATAGGGCTTCCTACGATGTAAACTTCAGGGTTTGATTTAATCTCTATAAATTTCATAAAATTGGCAAAGTTGACTGAAAATTCTGCCCTGCACAAGTAACAATAGGAATGTTGTAGTAGCTTAAGGCTCAATTTGAACCAACTTATGAACTGAATCTCTTTGAGGTGTCTTCTAAAGATTCTTAGTGTTTTAAGTCTAGTTTTTAACAGGCCAAGTTGTATGAATGTTTGACATTTATAACTCAAGTTATGATTTTTCTGAAGGAATGACATAAGTTAGGGTTTTTTGTGCATACTAGGGTTTTTGGTGTGTTTTTGGTAGTGTGATTAATTGGTGAGGTGTATATACAAAATTTGGTGGTTAAAAGTGAGTTTTATATAAGAGAAAGTGTGTGATTAGAAGTTCTAATAATAATTTAGTGAATCATAAGTTAAAACACTAGTACGCGTGAGTTAAGGAAAATCGGCTTGTACCGACGCGCACCGTTTGCTACCGATTGAATACACCATTTGAACACTACTTTATTACCTTAATCTCTTTGTTATTAATTGAGCAAATCAGCCCTAAATATCTTCTCAATGCAGCCGAAAATTTGGACTAAAAAAAAGAGAGAAAAGAAAAATTTGACCTCAAAGTGTGACACTTGTTAAACTTTAACCAAACCAATTTCCTATTTTCTTATCTTTCCTTTTGGCCATTTTTTCTTCATTATTTTTTCATCATGGCTGAATCTCTTGAGGGAAAAACAAAGAAAGAAAACTTTCATGCCTACCATGATTCTTACCTTGTTTGAGTGAAGATCAACAAAAACAACAAAACTAAACCGAACAAACTGGCAATAAGGTAGCAAGGAAGCCTGTAGTGGAGTTTGTTTGGAGAGGAAAGGCTTGGTTTTTAACTTTCTCTTAGAGGATTGAAGGTAATAAGCTGGAAAATTATCTTTCTCTTTCTATTCTTGCAATTTATTAGGAAGATGACTTGAAATTGAAAGTTTTATGGAAGATATCATGAATTTGTGAAGATTGGTGAAATTTCCAGCTTAGGGTTTCATTTTCCAACCTTGATTTGTGTTTTTTAGCTATGATATGATGGTATCTAACTTTGTTAAGGACTTGTGTGAAGATTTATAGCTTTATTCTGACTTTTTAGCTTTCAACTAAGAATTTCCAGTTTTAGCTATAAAATTTCAGCTTTGTCAAGCAATTTCTAGCAAGTGTAGTGATTCTGCCCTGTTTTAGAACCAAACTGACCTGCATATTTGTTCATGATAAAAGCCGAATCAGGTCTTACTCAAAAGCCCTATTTCACAGGCAGCTTTCTGTTTTCTATGAGATTGCACATTTTGACCTTGAGAATGCACGAACTGGGTGTTGATGTCTTCATAGGAAATGTAAGTCTCTGTCTTAGCTTCGAACGCCAAAAATTTACCCTAATCCTATAAGCGTAGCTTCAGTTGTGACCAAGACGCCAGAAGAAGTCAAACCTGTTACTTTTCTATTTGTCTTTAAAACTAGTTTTCAACTTTGATTTTGATGGTTGCATTGCTAGAATTGTCTAGTATTTGGATGACATTGAGCCTAGTTGAAGGGCTATTGTGCTAAGATTGCTTAACTGTGAATTTGGGCGGAGTTGAGAAAAATAATGAAGCCATCAATGGCTGGAAAATAGCTAAATACAAAGGACGTGCCGCCCAAATTTTCACTCGAGGGTTGAGCGTGTGTACTCGCGACTTGGGCAAAGATTTGAGGTCGAATTGAACTGGGATTGTCTATGGTATTCGAGTTTTCTTTCGTAGAAGTATATAAGTTAAAATTTGGCCGAAACTCGTACCCTTGGAAAAATGAAAGTAGCGACCATTCGAAATATGTTTTCCTCGTCTTTTAGCCACTTTACGAAGTTAAACGTTTTAACAGCTTCCGAAACTAAAAGAGCGAGCATGAGTTTTCTAGGGTGTGATAAGCAAAATGAATACTACTTAAATGAGTTTTATTTATTTGATTTTCTTGGAGCGAAACTCCTATGTTTCGAACTCTAGAGAATTTTACATTCTTAAATGATATTTTATCGCAGATTTGGACTCCAACCAAAGAGTTGGATCTGAACATGATTTTGAAAAGCACTAGAGCTTTGGTGAGTGCTTCCAAATACATGATTGAACTTGATACTTGATTTAAATTCTTTACCAACGTGATCGGATAAGATTTGCTTGGTTTGGTCGGACAAGTGTGTACTTTATCGCACTTGACCTAACTCAACTAAACACTTGATATCTCATTCATGCTTGTACAAGTGACTTGATTTGCATTGACCTGTACTTGTATTTGTACTTGTACTTGACTTGTAAGTGCTGAGCGGCAATATGTACCACACTCAATTCGAGTGGGAGATACCTCTCATTCCTGTCTCCGTACTTTTCTCTTCACTAAGTCGATTGATCATCGACTATAGTGACTATTTGGGAATCCAAACCCCACTGGCTAGTTAATCGAGTCGAGCCGGTAAGGGCTTGGTCGATTAGGCAACGAACCATGGGTCTATTGTTTTGTCGAGTGGAGTGATACTTCCTCGACTAATCGGTATGCTCGAATATTACCACCAGTGTTTAGTTGTTGTTCGGGCCCTGTAAGGGGGTTGAATGGTGGACGGATTGGTGTTAAGCGAAACACTACTGGATTGGTTACTTTACTTGAAAGTTGACGGAGTGTCAACTAATACTGGATCAAGCTCTGGTGAAGCAACGGCAATTTGGCTCCTAAGAGCCATCTGTATCGTTATACTTTGATTGTTATTCGTAGTGTTATTGTTTCTTTTAAAAAAAGAATTTTACACTCGCTCATTTTGAGATTTGCTACTTGAAGTGTTATTGCTCACTTTTATGAACTTGTTATGCTCGCAACCTTGCTACTTTGATACATGCACTTTTAAATAATGGTCAACTTGCTATTTGGAGCCTCACTGAGTTTTAACTCACCCTATTTCGTTAAATTTGTTTTCCTTACAGGGGATATGAGCGAGGGTGTGAGACTGGTACAGGCTAGCATAGTCTAGTTTTTGAAAAATTTTGCGATTGTACTCGCGCTAGTGCTCGGTTAGGGTTGAATGTATCTGGGATTCATATTTTTTGTTATAATTGGGATTGTACGAATGTTTGGAATAAAAATGAATGTACATGTACGTTCCAAGTTTGGAAATTGTTATTTCCTTTACTCTTGAGGTTGTAACTTATTTTATTTGAAGTGAGTGAATGAGTTCTGGCGAGAGCTGGGCAGTGGTCCGCTAAACCCTGGGGTACGTTCTAGGGGGAGGTGGGATCGTCAAAGATGGTATCAGAGCTCTTATCGAGCTCGTGCTGGGAGAGGGTTCTTGGACTGTAGGGATTGGCTTGTTAAGTGTAGAACAAATATCCATTGTTTGAGATATTAGATATGTATATTGGGTAGGAATCTCAAAAGCGGTTGATTTTCTCTTGAGACTAGCCAGTTCGAGTGGTGAATTATCATATTTTCGGATTCTTGTATTCGAGTACCAAAGAGTGATCCCTTTATGATAAGTTCATATCTCAAGTAATATTAGGATAAGTTTAGATGGCAAAATCCCAAGGCACGGGGAATGCGAATAGTCTGAACTTGGGATACATTGAAGATATTAGTGAGATTTGGGACCCCTAGTATTCAAGTGTACGTACTTGGTTGTACTTCTTCAAGTTTTGATTAAGTGTAGTGCTTGAGCAATACTAAGAGTTAATGTCCCATAAGGTATGTGACTATATATAGAAGAAGTGTGTTTTATTTTAAATGTGCTATATTTTTTTCACTTTATGATTTGAAATTGCTTTTACCGAACTTTATAGCTACTTTATTTTGCTTATACATCTAAAGTCTATTTTTGGTTTTTTTCAAAAGAGGTATGGAGGCAGTACGTGTCTAGACATTTAATTGTAGTCATGAGAGGAGATGTACTCTGGAGATTATTTGCCAATGCATAGTATTTTATGTCACGATTTAGCAAGAGTAGTAACCAAGTTCCATAGTTACGAATTTTCCTTTTCATCAAATTCCTAAATTGATATCATTTTACACAATTTGACGCCTTCATTGAACTTCCTTAGCATATCAATTTAGCCATTACGTCGGCGAGATTTTCTCTCTAGGTAAGTTTGTGGCAGTACTATGAGTAAGAGAAAGCCACTTCGAAATTGGAGGAAAATCCTGTAACATCAAGTTTTGTGCGAGCAAAGGTTCGAATTTCGAGAACAAAATTCTTTGAAGGGGGAGAGAGTGTGAGACCCCGAAATTTTACTTGTCTTTATACTCTTATTTGAACTTACTTGCCTTAGATTCTTGATTGTTTTAATAGTTGAATTTGAGCCAAGGGAGTGAACTTTTGTTAAGAAAAGTTTCATAATCTCAAGTTGTTAGAAAATCTAGAAATTTTCGCAGGAGGCTCTGCGCAGCTTTGGGAAATTGGCTATAACTTCGTATAGGAATGTCGGAATTGAGTTCTGTTTGTTGTGTTTGAAATTAGACTCATAGGGCTTCCTACAATGTAAAATTCATGGTTTGATTTAATCTCTACAAATTCCAGAAAATTGGCAAAGTTGACTGAAAATTCTGCCCTGCACAAGTAACAATAGGAATGTTGTAGTAGCTTATGACTTAATTTGGACCAACTTATAAACTGAATCTCTTTAAGGTGTCTTCTAAAGATTCTTAGTGTTTTAAGTCTAGTTTTTAACAGGCCAAGTTGTATGAATGTTTGACATTTATAACTCAAGTTATGATTTTTCTAAAAGAATAACATAAGTTAGGGTTTTTTGTACATACTAGGATTTTTAATGTGTTTTTGGTGCATTTTGGTAGTGTGATTAATTGGTGAGGTATGTGTACTAAATTTAGTGGTTAAGAGTGAGTTTTATATAAGAAAAAGTGTGTAATTAGAAGTTCTAATAATAAGTTAGTGAATCATAAGTTAAAGCACTACTACGCGCGAGTTAAGGAAAATCGGCTTGTACCGACGCGCACCGTTTGCTACCGATTGAATACACTACTTAAACACTACTTTATTATCTTAATCTCTTTGTTATTAATTGAGCAAAATCAGCCCTAAATATCTTCTTAATGCAGCCGAAAATTTGGACTAAAAAACAAGAGAGAAAAGAAAAATTTGACCTCCAATCAAAGTGTGACACTTGTTAAACTTTGACCAAACCAATTTCCTATCTTCTTATCTTTCCTTTTGGCCACTTTTTCTTCATTATTTTTTCATCATGGCCGAATCTCTTGAGGGAAAAACAAAGAAAGAAATCTTTCATGCCTACCATGATTCTTACCTTGTTTGAGTGAAGATCAACAAAAACAACAAAACTAAACCGAACAAAGTGGCAATAAGGTAGCAAGGAAGCTTGTAGTAGAGTTTCTTTGGAGAGCAAAGGCTTGGTTTTTAACTTTCTCTTGGAGGATTGAAGGTAATAAGCTGGAAAATTATCTTCCTCTTTCTATTCTTGCAATTTATTAGGAAGATGACTTGAAATTGGAAGTTTTATGGAAGATATCATGAATTTGTGATGATTGGTGAAATTTCCAACTTAGTGTTTCATTTTCCAGCCTTGATTTGTGTTTTTTAGCTATGATCTGATGGTATCTAACTTTGTTAAGGACTTGTGTGAAGATTTATAGCTTTATTCTGACTTTTTAGCTTTCAACTAAGAATTTCCAGCTTTAGCTATAAAATTTCAGCTTTGTCAAGCAATTTCCAGCAAGTGTTGTGATTCTGCCCTGTTTTAGAACCAAATTGACCTGCATATTTGTTCATGATAAAAGCCGAATCCGGTCTTGTTCAAGACATGAAAGTTGTAGGGAATGGAGTTAACTATCTGGCTATAAAATTTCACCTCAATCGGAGCACTGTAACTTATAAAATGACTAAAATACCCCTGACTGCCCAAAAGCCCTATTTCATAGGCAGCTTTTTGTTTTCTATGAGATTGCACATTTTGACCTTGAGAATGCACAAACTGAGTGTTGATGTCTTCATAGGAAATGTAAGTCTCTGTCTTAGCTTCGAAACGCCAAAAATTTACCATAATCCTATAAGCGTAGCTTCAGTTGTGACCAAGACGCCGGAAGATGTCAAACCTGTTACTTAGCTATTTGTCTTTAAAACTAGTTTTCAGCTTTGATTTTGATGGTTGCATTACTAGAATTGTCTAGTATTTGGATGACATTGAGCCTAGTTGAAAGGCTATTGTGTTAAGATTGCTTAAGTGTGAATTTGGGTTGAGTTGAGGAAAAAATTTTGAAGCCATAAATGGCTGGAAAATTGCTAAATACAAAGGGCGTGCCGCCCAAATTTTCACTCGAGGGTTGAGCGTGTGTACTCGCGACTTGGGCAAAGATTTGAGGTCGAATTGAACTGGGATTGTCTGTGGTATTCGAGTTTTCTTTCGTAGAAGTATATAAGCTAAAATTTGGCCGAAACTCGTACCTTTGGAAAAATGAAAGTAGCGACCATTCGGAATATGTTTTCCTCGTCTTTTAGCCACTTTACGAACTTAAACGTTTTAACAGCTTCCGAAACTAAAAGAGCGAGCATGAGTTTTCTAGGGTGTGATAAGCAAAATGAATACTACTTAAATGAGTTTCATTTATTTGATTTTCTTGGAGCGAAACTCCTATGTTTCGAACTCTAGAGAGTTTTACATTCTTAAATGACATTTTATCGCAGATTTGGACTCCAACCAAAGAGTTGGATCTGAACATGATTTTGAAAAGCACTAGAGCTTTGGTGAGTGCTTCCAAATACATGATTGAACTTGATACTTGATTTAAATTCTTTACCAACGTGATCGGATAAGATTTGTTTGGTTTGGTCGGGCAAGTGTGTACTTTATCGCACTTGACCTAACTCAACTAAACACTTGATATCTCATTCGTACTTGTACAAGTGACTTGATTTGCATTGACCTGTACTTGTATTTGTACTTGTACTTGACTTGTAAGTGTTGAGCGGCAGTATGTACCACACTCAATCTGAGTGGGAGGTACCTCTCATTCCCGTCTCCGTACTTTTCTCTTCACTAAGTCGATTGATCATCGACTATAGTGACTACTTGGGAATCCAAACCCCACTGGCTAGTTAATCTAGTCGAGTCGGTAAGGGCTTGGTCGATTAGGTAACGAACCATGGGTCTATTGTTTTGTCGAGTGGAGTGATACCTCTTCGACTAATCGGTATGCTCGAATATTACCACCAGTGTTTAATTGGTGTTCGGGCCCTGTAAGGGGGTTGAATGGTGGACGGATTGGTTTTAAGCGAAGCACTACTGGATTGGTTACTTTACTTGAAAGTTGACGGAGTGTCAACTAATACTGGATCAAGCTCTGGTGAAGCAACGGCAATTTGGCTCCTAAGAGCCATCTGTATCCTTATACTTTGATTGTTATTCGTAGTGTTATTGTTTCTTTTAGAAAAAGAATTTTACACTCGCTCAGTTTGAGATTTGCTATTTGAAGTGTTATTGCTCACTTTTATGAACTTGTTATGCTTGCAACCTTGCTACTTTGATACATGCACTTTTAAATAATGGTCAACTTGCTATTTGGAGCCTCACTGAGCTTTAGCTCACCCTATTTCGTTAAATTTGTTTTCCTTATAGGGAATATGAGCGAGGGCGTGAGACTGGTACAAGCTAGCATAGTCTAGTTTTAGAAAAATTTTGCTATTGTACTCGCGCTAGTGCTCGGTTAGGGTTGAATGTATCTGGGATTCATATCTTTTGTTATAATTGGGATTGTACGAATGTTTGGAATAGAAATGAATGTACATGCACGTTGCAAGTTTAGAAACTGTTCTTTCCTTTACTCTTGAGGTTGTAACTTATTTTATTTGAAGTGAGTGAGTGAGTCCTGGCGAGAGTTGGGCAGGAGTCCGCTAAACCTTGGGGTACGCCCTAGGGGGAGGTGGGGTCGTCGCAGTTTTAATAATTTTTTATGTCTTAAGTAGTTTCTCCATCTTTTTTTTTAGGATAAGAAGAACATTTATCCAGAACCTCCTACTTATAATCCATTCTATCTTATCACCCAACTCAATCCAATCCAACCCTCTTCTACTTTATTTTGTTTGCTTTATTGTTTCTAGTGGTTATGTACTTACAAATAAGTTTAGAGCTGTTGTAGTTATTATTATCAATCTTTTGACAATTGTTGATTTTATCAACTCAAAGTTAAGATTCTTATTAAATCTTGCTTTTTCGAGGATTGATCATGCATCGCCCTTGAGTTATATCTTTCTTGGAACAATTCATGAAACTTTCCTAAATCTACGCTTCCATTCGACTAGTGTTGGATAAGAGTTAAATTGCAGAGGGAAAAGTTTAAAAGAAGTAAGGAAAATGGAGCTGATTGTCTTCTAGGTATTAGTACGCGTCAATAAGGAAAATAGGATGGCCATGTCGGGAACTTGGATGAAATTTAAAAGGGATGGAAGATAAGGGCCTATGATCAAGTAATCCAATATTGTAGAGCCAATATGGCGAGGACTAAAATGAGTTAGACCCATTTTAGTATTGCCTAATGCCCAAAAATTCTTATTTGATTTATTTTCTTGTTATTCTACAATACACTAGTTTTGATATTTTTTTTTACAATTTTTATATTTTTTTTGCTCCAAGAGATATATTAGAACATTTAATCTCCTTAAAGATTCATTGGTACATATATACATCTTCTCATATTTCGTTAGTTCATTATAGAACTAAAAATTTATGTGTTTATATTAATATCGATTCATGTACCTTTCGCCTTATATCACTTATAAAGAGAGGACTTACAAAGTCTCATATGTAACTTTGGAATTTTTGGAAATATAAGTGAATGCCAAAAATATTCTTCATATTTCCTTGTCTCTATTTCATTTCTTATTATCTACTTTATTTAATTTAAATTATTAGTTTTACAATACGTTATCTGTATGAGTCTACCTTTGAACAATCATGGAGTGCGTGACTCTACGTTTGAGCAATCAAATATAGGTCTTGAATGATTGTAGGGTTTAAGTTTCTACTTTTGAACTATTATTGAGGTAAGATTTCTACCTCCAATTTTATTTCACTTTCTTATGACTAACTCTTAAGTAATCGTGAAGTACAAACATCTTGTTTAGAGCAATCATTTAGTATAAGTCTATACTCCTAGGTAATTTTGGAGCTAACATTTGCTCTTTTGAATTAAATTTATTTCTTTAACATGTATATTATAAAAGTTTAGCTTAATCTACAAATTGATTGAACACCTTGAAGATGAAATTTTTGTTTATTAATTTGGTTATACCCAAAAGGTATTAAAGCAATTTTTAATGGTGAGACATCGTTCATTCACTTGATCCTATCAATTATCCTTGTAGATTGCAAGAGGAAATGGTGAGATTCTTGATCTTGAGATACCATATCTTAATGCAATAGTGCATCTTAATAATTGTACAATACCAAATCTATTATTTTCTATAAATTTATTAACAAGAATTAGTTCTTCTCCTAAACAACGATATTGGAAAGTAACAATTTGATAAATTTATTTATCAAGACTAGGCATTGGTAATTGCAACATTTAATAAATTGGTGAAAAAATTAGACTGAGTCAGCTCAAAAATCTCAAATGATGTTTGCAATAAGGGGAGCTGTATGCAATCTTGGTGCATAAAAAATAGTATATTTCTTTACCTTCATTCAAGTTTTTTTCCCTATTGAATTTTTTGCTAGTAAGGTTTAAATGAGATATATCCTTTGCATAATGGATATCCAAGGAGATGTGTTATACAATTAATGAATTGATAATTATGGATGCCCATTCATCCTCCCAAAAGATTAGAACATTCATCTCTCTTCAAGACTCATGGCATATTCATGTATCTTCTAATAGTTAATTTGGTTCATTATGAAACTACTAAATTTATGCATTTATTTTATTGTCAATACATCTACCTTTGACCTTATATCACTTATAAATTGAGGGCTCACAAATATCATTTGTAACTTTGAGACTTTTGGAAATAAATTGAATGTCGGAAATATTATCACTATTTCCATACTATTGTAAAACTAATAAAATAAATTACTCTAATAGGGATTGAAATATTAGAGAAAGACATAGAAGGAATAGAGAATAATTTTTCTTATTATCTCAACTAATCAAAAGTCATCACAAGAGGTGCCAAGGTACCTCTGTATATAGGTACTACAAAATCAAAGATGTATAAATCCTATTAAACATTCATTCATGCATTTAGTACTACAAGAACATGAATAGCCCTATGAAATGAAATGGTTCATCCAATATATGAATAGCTCTATGGATTGAATCGGTTCATCCAATGTAATTTCTTTACTTAATGTACCAATGAATGATGAATTAATTCTCTTGAGAATACAAATGGACATCCATCTCTTTGTTGCATAACACTCCCCCTTGAATGTCCATTATATAAAGAATATGCCTAGTTAAAATCTTACTAGGAAAAAATCCAGTGAGACAAAAATTCTAATGAAGGAAAAAGAGTACATTATTCTTGTGTATTAATTTCTCCCTCTGATTCAAACATCATTTGAGATCTTTTAGCCGACGCATTTCAATATTCTTCACCAATTTTTCAAATGTTGCAGTCAGCAATGCCTTGGTAAATAAATCTGCCAAATTCTTATCTGATCGGATTTGTTGTACATCAATTTCACCATTCTTTTGCAAATCATGAGTAAAGAAGAATTTTGGTGAAATATATTTCGTCTTATCTCCTTTAATATATCATCCTTTCAATTGAGCTACACAAGTTGCATTATTTTCATATAATATAGTTGGAGAATTTTTTTTCTTGGAGAATAACCCACAACTCTTCCGGATGTAATGGGTCATTGATGTTAATCAAACACATTCTTGACTAGTCTCATGAATTGCTATTATTTCAGTATAATTTGATGAGATGGCGGCTAATAATTGCTTTGTAGATCGCTAAGAAACAGCTGTACCGCCACATATAAATAGGTAATCAGTCTGAGATATTACTTTATGTGAATCAGATAAATACCCAGTATCAGCATAACTAAGCAATTCAGGCTTTGATTTATTTGAATAAAATAAACCAATATCAATTGTTCCTTGAAAATAGCAAAAAACATGTTTAATACCATTCCAATGTCATTTTGTAGGTGGGGAACTAAATATTGCTAATAAATTCACTATAAATAATATATCAAATTTTGTACAATTAGTAAGATACATTAGTACACCAATTATACTGAGATATGGTACTTGAGAACCAAGTATCTTTTCATCTTCCTCTCGCGATCTAAATGACCCATGAATTAATACTTGGTACTGATTGCCTATTCTTGATGAAAACACATTGACATATTGAGTCATTGGTATAATCTTCTTTAGTTAAACTTTCACTGAAATGGTTATATCACATACGTCCAGATTGCTTGAATCCATATAAAGACCTTTGTAATTTAATAAAATAAATACTTTTAGAATTTGATTTACATGCTTCAGACATGTTGAATCTTTTAGAAATTTTCATATAAATATCATTTTTTAGATTTTCATATAAATATGCAGCGACAACGTCCATTAGACGCATATTTAGTTTTTTATGCACTGCAAAATTTATAAAATATCTAAATATGATAACATCCACTACAAGTGAATACATTTCATCATAATTAAATCCAGATCTTTGTGAAAATCCTTGAGTTACAAGTCTTGCTTTATATCTCACAATTTTATTTTTTTCATAAATCTGCATTTATATTCTAGTGGATTTACACCTTCAAGTGTTTGGACTATAGGTCCAAAAACTTTTCTTTTAGCCAGTGAGTCCAATTCAGATTGGATCACATCTTTTCACTTTGGCCAATCATTTCTACGCCGACATTCATCAACCGATCTAGACTCATAATCCTTGTCCTCTATTATAATATCAAGTGCTACATTATATGCAAAAATACTATTCACAATTATTTCTCTTCGGTTCCAACTTTATCTTGTGGTGACAAAATTTATTAAATTTTCTATAATTTCATTTTCTTAAAGAGTTGGCTTTTTAGGAGCTGGATCTTTAGAAACGGCCTCTTCAGGAGGTTAAATTTTGTTACTAATTATTGATTCATCTAATTCTCTTTTCTTTCAAGAATTTTTATTTTTGAAACCAAGAGGTCTCCCACGCTTCAGGCTTGCTTTGAATTCAATAGCACTTGTAATTTGTCTTTCAGGGATATTAATTTTAATCGGAGCATTTTCAGCAGGAATATGAGATTTAGTAACTCTTTTGGAGTCATTAAATGCATTCGGTAATTAATTTATAATTTTTTTTTGTAAATGTATAATTTTTTGAACTTCTAGTTCACATTCTTTGGTATGAGAATCAAGGAAATTCAATGATATTTTCTAGGTGATTTCCTTTTTCGATTGATCTTTACCTCTCCCTAATGTCGAAAAATGTGATTCATCAAAATGACAATCTGCAAATCTTGCAGTAAATAAATCATCTATTATTAGCTCAATATACTTAATTATTGAAGGTGATTCATACCCGACATATATTTTCAATCTTCATTGAGAGCCCAATTTACGACGTTGAGGGGTAGTGCAATTGGAACATAAACCGCACAACTGAATATTCGTAAATGAGAAATATTAGACTCATAACTAAAAGCTAATTGTAGAGGAGAATAAGTATGATAACTTGTCGGCCTAATTCTCACAAGTGTAGTTACATGTAATATAGCATGTCCCCAAGCAAATAAAAGAAGTTTAGATCTCATCAATAATGGCGAGCAATTAATTATAGCCGTTTAATAAATGATTCGGCTAGACCATTTTGTGTGTAAACATAAGTTACAGGATGTTCAATAGTTATTCCAATGGACATGCAATAATCGTCAAAAGCATGTGACGAATATTCACCAGCATTATCTAAACGAATTCTCTTTATTAGATAATCTGAAAATTGTACTCGCAACTTAATTATTTGAGCAAGCAATCTTGCAAACGCCAGGTTATGAGTAAATAATAAACATACATGTGACCATCTAATTGATGCATCAATTAGCACCATGAAATATCGAAATGGTCTATATGGTGGATCTGCAGGTCCACATATATCACCAAAAATTCGTTCTAGAAATGTGGGGGATTCAATTCCAACTTTAACTGGTGATGGTCTAATAATTAATTTTCCTTGGGAGCAAGCAACATAGGAGAATTTATTTACTTTTAATACCTTTTGATTTTTCAATGAGTGACCATGTGAATTCTCGATTATTCGCATCATCATTATAGACCCAAGATATCCAAGACGATCATGCCAAACCATAAAATCATTCGGATAAGTAGACTTTTGGTCTACTAGATGATGGTGATGAATTTCAACTATACTAATTTGTGCATAATATAAGTCAGAAGAAAGTGAAAGCAATTTTTGTAATACACATTTCTGCCCAGAAATGATTCTTGTGATTAATAAAAATTTACCATTTGTCTCATTAATTGTCTATATATGATATCCATTTTCGCGGATATCTTTAAAACTCAATAATTTTTTTCGAGACTTGGAAGAGAATAATGTATTACTTACGATAATTTTAGTCCTTTCAGAAAGAAATAGAGTGGTTCTTTCGAAACTTTCAATCAATTTTGTACTACCATTAATGGTATTAACATTTGTTTCTCTCATTTTAAATAAGAAAAATGCTTTTTATTTTTCAATATAGTGTGCGTAGTAGCACTATCAATGAGACAAATTTCATCATCACCATTATTTAATCCCAAATATTTCGCATCCATTTCTTCTTCAGGAAAAAGTTTCAAACAAAAATAAATATTAATAAAAGATGTGAAAATAGATATTGAATGGAAAGAAAATTGCATAAAACATACAAAGTATCATAAAATATCTAAACAAGCATAGGGTATTTGTTACATAATAATTTGACATCTTCAGGATGCTCAAAGAAATTAACTACATCGAAGTATGTCATATCAGCATCATCACCATCATCATTCTTTTGATGTGTCATATCAGCTACATCAAAGTGCTCAAATAATCATTTTTTTGATAAATGAAATTTGTTTCGACACTTTTGTCTTTCTTTTTGAATGATGCTTGAGAGAGGTCAACAAGATGATCAGTCGTACGACAGGTACGGGACCAATGACCTTCCATGCCACACCGGTAGTATTTTTCTTCATATATTTTCTTTTATCTATTTTTTTATCATTGTTATTATCCCATTTCTGGGGAATATTTTGTTATTTGCCACGATTTTAATTTTCATGAGGCACAAATCTACCATGATCGCATCCACAGTCACAGACTCACGGTTACGTCCATGGCCTCCTCCACGGCCACCTCTACGGCCACATCCACGATTTCGACCAGAATTTTGAAATTCAGTTGCATTCATTTTAGGGAATTGATTAGCACTAGTTGGTTGGAACTCATGATTTTTTAGCAATAATTTATTATTTTGTTCAGCCAAAAAGGAAATGTAATAAGTTCAGAATATTTCTTAAATCCCTTTTCTCGATATTGCTGTTGCAGGAACACGTTAGAGACATGAAATGTAGAAAATATTTTCTCTAACATATCTTCATCAGTAGTTTTTTCACCACATAATGTTAATTAAGAAGTAATTTTGAACATGATTGAATTATATTTATTGACAGATTTAAAATCTTGTAGCGGTAAATGAAGTCAATCATACGGGCTTTCGGGAGAACGACCAACTTCAAGTGGTTGAATTTTTCTTTCAAATCTTTCCAAAGGACAAGAGGATCTTGATAGTAAGATATTCTATTTTTAATCTTTCATCTAAATGATGATGAAGAAAAATCATAACCTTAGCACGGTTTTGGTTTGAGACTTCATTCTATTCCACAATAGTATTATTAAGACCCATTGTCTCAAGATGAATTTCAACATTCAATGCCCATGATAAACAATTTTTTTCAAAAATATCAAAAGGTACGAACTCTTGTTTTGTAAGGTTGGCCATAAGAAATTAAAATAAATTTTTGGGTTAGAAATTTACCTCAGTATGTAGATATAAGTTGATCGAGAAAACACTGGCAGAATTTCGGTAGATTCTTGTGTTTCACTTTTGCTCAAGGTAAAGGCTCCGTTTTCACCTTTTGCTCAGAAGTAGAGACTCGTACCGATAACTTATTGTAAAACTAATAAAATAAACTACTATAATAGATATTGAAATATTAGAGAAAGAAATAGAGGGAATAGAGAATAATTTTTCTTATTATCTCAACTAATCAAAAGTCATCACAAGATGTGCTAAGGTACCTCTATATATAAGTACTATAAAATCAAAAGTATATCAATCCTATTAAACATTCATTCATGCATTTAGGACTACAAGAACATGAATAGCCCTATGAAATGAAACGATTCATCCAATACATGAATAGTTCTATGGATTGAAACAGTTCATCCAATGTAACTCCTTTACTTAATGTACTAATGAATCATGAATTAATTCTTTTGAGAATACATATGGACATCCATCTCTTTGTTTCATAACACATACATTTCTTAGTTTATATTATTAGTTTTACCACATATGCTTCTCTTTGTTCATCATGCAACAATTTTCCAAACAATTTTTTTTAATTTCACGTATCCTTTTCCTTGTCTCATTGAACCCAAAACATTAACATATATATACTGATTTGATAAGTTGATGTAAAGAAAATCATGCAAAAAAAAAAAGAAGAAGAAAGGAGAACATGTCATTTGAATTTCAAAAATATAATAAGGGTTGTTTGGTGAACCAACATTCTATTTTTAAGTCCATAAATCATGAAGTGCGTTTTGGAAAGTCTTATCAAGGCTACGAGGATTCTGCACAATTTATAATATGTTACGTACCTTTAATATAGTAATAAATGACATGTCCCCAAGACATAACTTAGACAATAGAAACATTAACTATGTGAGCATGAGATTCATGGTTCGGCTTTCAAGTGCTTCCCGGTCCCCTTTCCTCTTATAAAGTTCGAGTTCTCCCATGAACCTCAAAACATGATATGCTTTAGTCGAATCAGTCACATTTTTTTTCTTTGTTTTTTTGTAAAAAATATATATATATTTATTGCATGGACAACCTCATTTTGAAATAAATAAATCATTGAGATGTTTAAATGGACAAATAGGTTTAACTACTAATAAGTAAGCTTTTAGACCTCTCACTTACAAATGATATAAAAGACAAAGCAAATAGGTTGGGACACATGGAATTCCCAATTAATCCCAACTATTCCCATTTTAATGGCTATTATTGCTGCCATTTAGGCTCAATCCTATCTATCTTAAATCTATGAAGCCTAAATTACCTTTGGGCATGCGTATTCCATTTGGACTTGAGATCTATTCTCCCCTTTATATATTGGCTGTTAAACAAACTTGAACAATAAAAATTTCATCTTGTTTAGTGTAATTTAGTAAAAATTGTTTACAGAGCTAGCCTAGAAAATTGAATTGGACTATCAAAAACTCCAACCATGATTGTGTAATTTAGTAAAAATAGTCAATCTCACTCAGATGAAGTGCTGACAAAATATATGCTATACCGAGGATAGCTTTCTCCAATAACTCTATCAGCATGGCTTTTATTTTCTTTTCCAAAAAAGGGCAAATTTCTCATGTTCCCCCTGTGATTAACTGCATTTTAACATACACTACTTGTGGTTTAAAAATGTCTACTCACACTCCTTGTACTTTGAATATAGGAAAAAAAACATATGGAAATAGACTTTGCAAAAGGAGATTTCACTATACGTGCTCTAAGAGTGTAACTATTTACTTGATTCTAATTATATGAGGTCTTAATAATATTTTTCTTTCATAAATGTCTCCAAATCAGTAATTGCAATCTATAAAAAAAATTTCAAATCATCACTATTGGAGTGCAAATGTTTGATCCTTTTTATGATGTGTAAACATTCATTTGTAGGCATCTTTGAAAGAAAAACATTACTAAGGTCTAACATAATTAGGAACAAGTAATCACTTCCATTAATGGATAGTATAGGGTTAAATTTCCACTAGTAGAGTCCATTTGCATCTGTTTTCCGCTTAAATCCAAAGTACAAGGGGGTAAGTGAATATTTTTGAACCACAAAGGGCGCATCTTAACAACCAATTAACCACATGGGTGTATGTGCAGTTTACCTCCAAAAAAATTTGTGCTTTCGTAATGGTCATTATTTGTATAAAAAAAAATTGACTTGCACCACAAATGCGTTTTTCAATCATTTTTTTTTATTTTTCTGACTACTTTTTTATCTTACATACATCAAATTACAAAACGTGGCGTAGTAATTATTTCAAAAGATTTCCACCAAATATACATACAAACATACGTGTGCGTGTGTATGTGTGTTTATTTATGGTGCAGTCGCAAGGCTTTCTAAATTTCCTAAGTAGCCGAAAGCTTTAAACTCATTTCTCCTGATCAGAATCACGACTCAAAAGTCTTCCTGAAATTGCTGTTGCAAGTGCGGTTGTAAAACTGGGATTCCTTGTCAATGAAGAAACTATTTGTTCAACCATTAACTGTTCAATAGAGTTGCTTCCAATTTCCGAAACTGACCTCTGAAATTTAGCACACAACCCATGATTGGTGAAATCAACTGTCTCCTTTGGCCTCGAAGAAAACTCGAAGCGTTTCAAGCCAGGTGAAAAAGCTGCAGAAGCAGCACCATGTGCTGATGAAACCAACGTTTCAGCATTCAAAGGGCGTTGATGGTTGTGCTCTCCTTCATATGTAGCTATCAAAATTGATGGATCTCCTACACTTCTTTGTACCTTTAAATCATACAAGAAAATAAACATTCAGAAATATCAATCCCCATTTCTCCACTAGGCCTTGGCTTCCTTCAATTCATAAAAAGTAAATTTGTATTGTATCTGTATCAATTGTATCTTACCTTTTCGCGCAGAAAATCAGGATAATGAAAGGAAGAGCAAAATAAAGCTCACCTTTTTCTTCACCTGGCAAGATGGAGCAAAAGAGCACTTGTAATAGGCTCTGGGAGATGGATTATCTTTGGTAACCTTTTGTCCATATTTTCGCCAATGATATCCATCCTTCACTGCCTGTAACAAGAAGAAAATTGTTAAGTTATGCCAGTGTGCTACTACTAGAAATTAGAAATGAAGAGAATCAGATGAATTTCAGTATTAATTGGAACTTACTAAGCTTGTATCAGATAGATTAACACGCACATGAACCCTTGAAATATTTGTCCTGATTTCCCTTGTCCTTTTTGGTGATCCACCTTCTTCAAGCACGCTATCCTTATAACCATCATTGGAATGGGTATTGAAAGAGTTTTCAGCTTCAAACATCCTCTTCCTTGATTTAGGCAGCTCATCTCCGGAGTACTTTTGCACCAAATCAATGAAATGGCTTTGCAAAATATGATAATTTTCGCGAAGGTCAATAAGCATTTCCTTCAACTTCTTGTTCTCTGATTTTATCTGGTTTAATTGGTCTATCAAAATATCTGGCTGCAAATAATGCCAAAAAAAAAGAGTTAATACTTAATTCTATCAGAAGACTGTTATCCGCCATCTTTATAGAGATTGCAGCTGGTTTTAGCTAAACAAATAAGATTGCAATATTATCAGCTAAGACTCACCTGTTCTTCCCCTGACGTTGACTTGCTTTCATCAAGAACAAGATCATGACCATCATCAAACTCTGGCTTCTGATCCAAAAGAGGAGGAAAGAAAACACCATAAGTCCCGTAAATTATAACTTAATTACTGGATTATAACACTTGCTCTATTTCTCTGTCCCTTGAATCAAGGTTTTAGTGCTACACACCAGGGGGTCACTAGTATTTCTTGCAGGAGCCATGTTGAGGTCAAAAGCAAGACAATCTTCTTCCAATATGGTGTCCATTTCTTGAGAAAATGTTTGAATTGTGGAAAATATAACAAGAGCCAGATCCGATTTCGAGCTTGATTTTTGTTCTAAAAGAATGAAGATTTCTTAGTGAACAACACAAGCTGACATGTTTATAGAGAGCAAGCGTGGAGATAGAGCTGAAGAAGAGTCCAAGTCTCCGGTAGATTATTGAAAGGAAAGTCTCACGAAACTGTGTTGTCAGAATTGTCTCTGTCAAATCGTCCATAATTATCCATGTAGACGTAGACTTGATCAACAGTGTAAAAGCAAGAAGTCAAGAAAGTCTTTGCTTTGCCTTAATGTGTTTGTGGTTAGCAATTAAAACTTTTAAGCCAAACTTTAATGCAAAAAATAAACTTGTGTTCTCAAGATTGGCGTCGCGAAGTTTTGTGTCGGCCAAAAGCAACGAAATCGGGTCTCACAAGTTCCATTTCATATAAGTTGGTGTAAATTAATAATTTACTTTCAACTTATATCAAATCATCCTTAATTTACAGTGAATGATAATAATTAACTTTCAACTGAACGACGCCTTATTGACATCAAAGTATCAAACTAGACCTGATTTATACAAAAATTTTATTAATTTATATTAGAGGTCAGCTTGTGCGAAATTGTATGGAACATAAATTGTGAAGCCCCAGATCCGAAGGCAACTACTATGCATGTCTTGATCACATAAACATATACAGATCTCACTTGTTAATTCGCATGCTAAATGGGATATGTCAATGAAAGTCATGCACAGGGGGTGGGCGAACGCGTCATGGTATCAAAGGAGTGAAGTTTAGAAATGAAAAATTGATATGGCATTCCTTACTTGTTAAGGAACTTTTGCATCATATGTCCCTATTTTTCATAGTGTTCACAATGTAAAGTACACGTATTTTCATATTGCTGCATTTTGAAAAATTGAGAGGTTTCCTATAATTTCGATAAAACAGAGATGAAATTAGTCTTCAGGCACAAATTACCCTTATCTATCCTTATTAGTTTGTTTGGTAGCCTGCGAATGGACATTACATGGTTCAAAACGAAAATTTAGTACTTACCCAAAAATTGAAAACCAAAATTCTATATCGAGTAGGGTCACATAAAATTTAGTCCTACTACTTGTGGGTAAGTTTGTAATATTCTTGAGTTGTAATTTTTTTTTTTTTTGTGAATAGTTTTTTGAGTTATAATTTGTTGTATTGCACCCAATATTATGGATTTTTTTTGTAATCATGCATATAAAAAGGAAAAAGAAAAAAAAAACCTATATGGTGACTGATAAATCAGGTCTACCTTCATAAATCTATCTAACTACATTGGTTGTGATTAAATCACTAAAAGGAAAAGAAATGTCATTGGAGAAATTTCTGATGGAAGGCGGACCATGCAGAAACTTAATAAAGAATATCCACTAAAGGTGTAATTATGTATAAAATTAGTAAGCACTAGAAAGGTACAAGATAGTTGCCCTCTTTTATTCTTTTGGTTTTTTGGCAAAATTTCATTTTGTTTATCAGAACAAGGAGCTTTACAAAGGACAGTCTTCCTAATACATCAAATATCTTCTACATCAGCTGCTCTGAACTAATTCTATACAAGTATAGTCAAAGAAAAACAAAACATTTGGCTCATTGATCTTAATCCGTTTTCCAAAAAAAAAAAAAAAAAACATTTAGCTCATTAGGCAATCCTTTGTTTTAGGTAACAAAGGAGGCCACAGAAAAGTTAGCAGATAGTCACAGGTAGAAGAATTTTCTGCTTTCTAGAGAGTTTAGACAAATTGGTCCAGTGGATTAAGAGCTAAGACAGGGACCTTTGCAAGAATTTCCACAACGTGTGTATGAAAACCCTTAAGTTAAATTTCCAAGTTATAGTCCTTGTCATACTCGCAAGTTTCTTTGATTCAGATTCGAGACAAAATGGACCGCCTTTAACGTTTTTTGTTTTTCAAAATTCAAAGACTGTTCGGACGGGACACTTGGTTGTTTAGTTAATTAGCCAATTTTTATTTTTGTGAAATCAGTTCATGAATCACTTTGTTTTTGTTGTTTATTATTATTTTTTCTAGTAGTTGAGGGATGGAATTTAAAAAACGGAAAGGGAGAAGGGGGATTTAAACAAAGGACCTTTAATTTGTGGGGCTCAATTCGTGAATCACTTAATTATTGATTTGTTATTGGGTAATAGACAAAGTTTTTTTTTTTTTTTTGCTAATTATTGAGCTGATTATACAAAGAAAAGTATAAATGAATTCTTTTTTTCACTTACTATAGATAATCATTCGTTAAATGCTAATATGTCAAGTGATATAAGCCCAGGCGCTTACAGTTATAAAACTCGAAAAAGCCAAGGAAAACAATTACATATTTGGAAGAGAATTTCGAGAGAAAAAACAACTTGAAGGAAAATGTACCTATCAATGGGACATTCAGCAGATGATAAAGAAACAACATCAACAAACTACAAAACAAGCTGTGAAGATCAGAAAAGTAGCTATGCAACTTGAGGATCAAGGACTTTTTAGAACCCTGCCATGGTGCTATTTATTAAAAATAGAGAAGTCAAGATTATTGGAAATCTAAAACTACTCATCTTATGCGACTCTGAAGAAAATGTAGTGTTACAACCTACTAACTTCTTTTGAGGTTTCATTCTCTTTACGCAAATAAACCGCGTTTAAATAGAAAATTCTATCTTAACTTGTGTGAAAAAAGTAAAGGTATTCTAGTTATATGTCGAATCATTCATGTAATCATAATAAAAGTTAAAACGAGTCAATTCTCCTTCTTATCATTTTTACCCCTTGATCATGAAACCAAACTTTCCAAACACGGTGGATTATGTGGAAAATTCTACGACTATGTAGAACAGGGTACATCAAAGAGGTTAAATCGGCATGTCAAATTAGCTGTGAAGAACAAAAACGATAAGCCATCTTCATGAGTGGTAAATGTAATGATTGATTTAGGCCATTTTTGTCTTTTCATAGTTTCGAAGTACTCTATCTACTCTGGAAAGAGTGCTTTTAGATTCCATTAGAGTCTTGGTGGGTCGTAGACTTGAAGGTGAGCAACAAACCTAGTTGCCAATAGTTGTCAGCCACTGAATTATGCGACTCCATTGATCATCCTCTCTAAATTAGTTAAAGAAAGTAGAAAGAAAGTACTTTAGGATGATATTGAAAATTGTGAAGATCCTTAAGGTCTAGTCTTTCAACTTGAATAGTACAATATGGGACGAAAAGGAAGAGAAATTACTGATCCATTTAGTTGATTTGCTTTCAAGTCTTGAATACGAATTCAAGAAATATGTCAAGGTGTGGCTGCAACAAAATAAGAAAGAAATTTTATTATAATTACGTGGACTTTGGGAGGATTGCCAAACTTGTAAAGGAGTTTAGCTTCACATAGGAAAAACAAAAGAAGAAGAAGCTGTTAGAACTATAACATCCAATTTTTAGGTGGTTGAGACTAGAGAGACTTTAGAATTGCAGGTTCGATTGCACCTTGCTATACTCAAAACTAAGTCAGACTAAAGAATAAATTTCAACCATTAATCCATTCAAGTACAAATTAAAACTTCAAAAATATTTAGAAGATAGTCCCATATCGGATGATTGTGTTTATTTGGTTAGACTATGACACATGAACAATTGACATGCTAAATTTGTTCTGCCGCACCTACGTTTGTTCATTCTAAGTTTTAAAGAATTGACCCAAAAAAAATTAAAAAAAAAATGACTGAATAATCAATTGAGGTTAAAATTTTCAAAGGATTAACTTAACAAGTACTACCAAGAAGGGGAAAAAGGTTCGACCAGAAATTTAAGGGGTTATGGATCAGCATGAGATATTTTTCCACAGCTCAATCGGTCAATGATCAACCAATTTCTAGAATAGAGCTCATGAAATCATTATTTGGTCCTTTTAAAAGCCCACACGGTTTAAGTGTACAATTACCAGAATCCAAGGCTTCGATCAAGAAAAGGATTTTTTTTTTTTTTTTTTTTAGAGACTGCGATATATTGGACCAAAATCTGTAATTTATACTCCTTCCATTTGATTTTATATGTCATAATTTCTATTTTCATTTGTCCCAAAGTATCTGTTATTGTTTAAAATAGAAATAAATGAAGTCCAACTTTTCTATCATACCCTTAATACAATTTTCAATGAGAGGCATTTAAGTCATCTTCTTCTAATGAATCATGCTGCAAACTACTGCCTAGTTGTTTTTGGTAGTTGTGCCTTTTTAAAATTTCAAACCCAACTAGCAAAATGTTGAAGCTTAATTAAGAGGTAATAATGAAAAGACATTCTTTGATAGTAGCTTATATATCTTGGTCAAATTTTACTTTTATTAAACTGTGTACAAAATTGAACGTGACATATAAAATATGAGTTAGAGAGTATTTTCCTCATTACCCTTTAATAAGATATTTACTTAGTATTAAATTCCTTTTAATTTATTTCTTTGTCCCCACTGAATCAACATAGTTGGAACAAAAACAACCCGTCTCTCGTCTCATACTTGATTAAAACCAATCAATAAAAACTCATCTACTTTCATTTTTCTTCTCATTTTTCTCAATGTGCTTTTAACAGACAAACCATTTGAAAAGTTTCCATAATGTTCTTTTTCTACTCTCAATGAAACTCAAAGAAATTACTATCTCTTTTCTGATTTCACCTTTACAAGTAGAGAAATTTATTAGGAATTTGAAAAGAGAAGTGGCAAAATCTTTCCTTTGTTAGGAATTTGAAATTTGGAAATAATATAACTTAACATGTTAAGTTCATCCCCACTGAATTGCATTTCTAGCTCTATCCCGGACTATATTACCAAAAAAAAAAATGGAAAAAGACCCTCATTTCTTTCTTTATTTACCTTATTCTTTCATCTTAACACTTCATCTAGCAAAACAGACGATATTTATGTCCTATTCTTAGCACATACTAAAACATTTGTGTAAAAGAAATGTATTTTTATATCTTATGAAAAAAATTAGACCCATTTGAATTGCATTTTTTGTGAATTCTTATACAAAAATAGCACTGTAACATTTTCTTGAGATGTATATGAGATAAAAATTTAGTTAAAGTATATGTCAAATGAATATTACCCAGAAACCTACCGAGTATGGTGTCTAAATGACATTTAATCCTCAAAAAAAATAATATAACAACAAAAAAAAAAAGTAAATAAATGAATGGGTTGAACAACATGGAGTACTCATTCTACTAGTCTAGATATATGACCAGATAAGGTATAGGCTCTTAAGTCCACAGAACTCCCATAAATATTTAGTACAGCAGGTTCCTGGAATTCCTGGTTCGATGGTGCAAGCCTAACCATATACCTGTACATCAAGAAAAGAAGCAAAACTTTTCAAGAGTGTCTAGAGGATCAAGTGTCTTTTCCGTGTTTGTTTTTTGGTGAATAATTACAGTTTCTTGGAACATCAAAAAATGAATAAAACGTATTTGGTGTGTCATTAGTTTTTTTGTACCCAAAAGAATATATTGTGAAACACTAGAACGGGTACAATGGATTGATAAAAACATATTTGAGATTACAAATTCCAGTTTTCTGCATTAACTCGTCACTTGAATAATAATTTAGTAGCATGTAGACTTTTTAAGATTTCTCACAAAATTGAGAGTCTAGGGTAGAACAGCAATTCTTGGTGCTGAGCACATATTAGCCAAAAATAAAAAATCAATACGTGGATATAGTAAGTCTCTCTTGGGTTGCTTTAATCATAGTTTTACATCTTCCATCCCACTCATATTATAGTGACTGGTGAAGAAGTGAACTCTAGAGTATTACAAATTAATCAAATTATGTCAATAATTTACATTTTAGGCAAAATCCTGTAAAAATACGTCTAAAACCATTTAAACTGAAAGTTAGAGTTAGGCTTGTTTAAGCGAAATTGATCTTATAGAAATATGTAAAGGGTATATGAAAAAAAAGTTTAGATAGAAATTTTATGTTCATCATAATCCAAATAGGCTGAAATTTCTTGCAGACTACTTTTCAAAGCTGTGGTGATGAAGAAACACGTTAAATCGAAAAGGACAAGACAACAAGAAAGTTTTGTTGAATTAAATTCTCTCTAGTCCGTCAAGTCAAGGACAATGCAACTGGCTGTTAGGTTAAGTCACTAATAATATATACATCCAATGCAAGTTAGAGAAATGCACAATAGAAAACAAGAAGAGGAGAAAAATGGACCAAAACAAAAAGGACCATCAGAATTGAGATATGTAGAGAACATGATTTTGGTATATTAGATTGTGCCAAATTTCTTTTTTTTTTTTTGTATAAAGATTTACAATTATAAGTTTATGGTGTAAAACCTTTCCATGATATGTTAAACTTTTATTTATTAGGAACAATTATCTTTCATAACTGTTTTAGCCTTTAATCCATTTGGATGATGGTTAGGCCGAAAATCCATGTGGTGGATCCAACTTTGAATATTTTCCAAGTCTTGTCTTCTTCTTGATGCATTTATACCATGTTGGCACATTTGATATAAGTTTTAATTTTTCCTCCCGGATAACGATGCTCGAAATACAACTTATAAAATTGACAAGACCAAAGAAAATTTAGGCCAGCAATTTCCCAATAAACTAGTCCTCTAGCTAGATTAAGAACTTTTAGGCCAACAATTTCTCAAGCCACCAACGTTTTGGCTAGATCAAGAAATTTTAGGACAGCAATTCCTTAATTGGAATAGTTGGGTCCTTGTAAGAGTTAATCTTGTTCTGTGGTGACAAGGGGGATGGGGGGCGGAGGAGAGGGGGGCTAAAGCTTCTAAAGATTTTAGAATTTTGAGTAAAGGAAAAAGTATTTTTTTTTTAGAAGTTCAGATTGTTCCTTATTCTATTAGAAGTAAAAATATATATATTAAGTGAGTCTCTATCTTTTCTCTTGGATTGCTTTAGAGAAATATAGATTGCTTCTAATTTATAGAATTCAAAATTTATGGAGTCCTTCAATTTCAAAAGTGTGAAACTAATATACTAGTAGTAGAAAATTAAGTGTGAGGCTTTAAGATTTGTGCATTAGAAGGCTAACAACTGGAAAATGCTGAAATTTGAAAATCTTTCATTGACTAAATTGGGGAAACAAATAACCATATATATATATATAAAATGAACAAATATCTTTAAGGTCTATAAAGTTGAAAAAATATGACTTGTCTATAAAGTTAAAAATTAATCCGACTAGTTGTCCTTATTATTTGATGAATTAACTAATTAATCCTTCACATTTTATTTAATTCATCAAATTTGCAATCCAAAATTCCCTTAAACAACTTTACTTTTATATTCAATTCATCGATTACATAACAAGTTGCTGATGTTTAAAACACAAGCATGGGAACTAGTTATAATATTGTAGTTATTTGGTGAGGCATCCATGTACGTACGCACGCAGCCATAATAACGAATGTCAATCACATTACAACATTTTCTACTTTCGCCTAGAATGCAAAATTTTCCATCACCAATGATTACGTATATGGAATGACATCATAATCACATCAACATGATAAAATACTGATAGGGGGAAACACATACCCAACTCTTACCCAAAAGTTTAATCCATTAGATCTTGGGCCTTTACTTACATATTAACCGCTCTACATCTTGGATCTTGGGTCTTTCTCCACCTCTCGGGCCAATGTGGGATATGACCCTTTACTCATGAACCTAACAATTCTCCCCATTTATGAGTAACCCCCATATTAAACCCAAATTTACAAGCCCTTCTTCGAGCCCATATTAATACTCAACGCAAACCTACTTTATTACCTAAGGTTACCTCTTCTCCCAAACATGGACCCACTTTTCTTTAATATCCAAACTGTATTTTGGACTCCTGCCAACCCTTGACTTCTTGGTCTAACATCAACCGAACCCCCTGCCAAACCCATGGCACACCTGATCCAACACCAACCAAACTCCTTGACACTTCAGTCCACCATCAAGAAGAGAATTTTCACCGGTCCAATTCCGAGAAGAATCCACTTACCCATGAGTAGCCCAATCTCATAACCTGAACCTTTGATACCAATTTGATAGGGGGAAACACCTCGAGAAAATCCACCAAAGAGCCCAATATATAAGTTAGAAACCCAACTCTGACCCAAAAACTTAAGCCATTAGGTCTTGGACCTTTACTTATATATTAACCGCTCTTTCTCCATCTCTCGAACCAATGTGGGACATGACCCTTTACTCATGAATCTAACAAATACCAAAAAAAAAGAATACATTTGTCTTAATTTTTTTTTCTAGTAGGGGAGAGATGAATTTTAAGAAGCAGAGAGAGGTTAAAGGGATTAAAATTAAGGACCTTTAATTCATGGAATTTCGACCTAGACTCGTTCTTATTTGTCTTTTCTTAATCTCAAATTTTTTGCTTTTGCCAAGATCTTTCAGGTTGGGTTGTTAGGAATGCAAAAGAACAATTTTTCCGTCACGAATGTCCATTTCAATTACGTCATTTCATTAATGATGATCTTTGAATTATGTTACGATATAGTACTTTAATATGATAGAAAGCTAGTAAAGAAAACCTCTTAGGTCTATTTATTGCACTTGAGTTTGAATAAAGAATAGGAAGAAAAGAAGGAGAAATTTACTGACTAATTTGAGTTGTTTTTTAAAGTCTTGAAGTGGAATTCAAGAATTAGTTTTGAATTCTGGCTGCTATGGAAAATCGTGTCCAGTTGGTACACCAAAATCCCCACAAAGAAGTTCAAAACACAAGGGATAAGATGTGGACTTAAGAACTTAATGATGACTTGTTAAAACTGATTAGGTGGTCAAGGTTCCGTGTGATTTTTGTTTTGTTTGAGATGACAATTTTATATATTTGAAGATCATGATCTTCTTTTTTTTTATCTTTTTATATTTTTATTTTTACTGTGAAAAAAAAAACTCTCTTCAAGTCATATCTATGATTTTCTTTGTCATCAAATGCATGTTCCTGACACTAGGTGCAAAGGAATCTAAATCAAATAAGCTACTCATGAACTTGCTTACTCAAAACTTTGAACTTAACCTTGGACTCGTATTGACTAAGTTTGAACCGATTTTTGAGCCTCTCAAATAGATAAAGCAAATCAAACTTCAATGTATAGGTACAGCAATTAGAAGGTTAGTCGAGTTTAATCAAACCTCTCACATATGGCTAAGATTTAAAACTATATCATTGTGAAATATCTATCATGATCCTTATTTAAAATTATATAAAATAATAATTTATGCAGTTCAAGCTCGAATAAATTATAAATAACTATTGAATCGAGTTTGAACTCAAATTTTAAAATAACATCTCACCATGTTTAACTCAAGCTCAATTTCAAATATTTCAAGCAGTGAACTCCTGCCTCCCCTCCCTTTTTTTTTCTTTTTTCTTTTTTGAAAAATCATATTAATTCTTTAATCTAATCAAATCAAATCCAAACAGGCAGGAATATCTTGCAGGATCAAATAGCTTTCCATATCTTGTCGTGAAGTAGAAGCACGTGTAACTACCACAGACTAATAACAGTGTGCTTAGACGGTCTCGCATGAAGTCAGTAATCAAGTCTGCATCAATTAGTCAATACGGAGATGGGTTATTTTTAACGGGTGCTCTAAGGCATTTGTTAACACACCTATGATATATATACACATATTAATAATTGTTTTATTTTTTATAATTATATACTTTTCTTATTTAATCTTACCTATCCTTTCTTATATTTATTTATTTATTCTAATTAATCTTATATTTTTAAAAATGTAACACCTGAAATATATTTTAATGAGATCTCTATGGGCACCCGTAAGATAAACCGTACAAAGAAAAACAATTTTAACAGTGAATTATATGTCAAAATTTATTTATTTGTATCATCAATGCATTTTTCAATCACATTTTTATTTCACATACATCATATTTAAAAAATACTACAATATTTTTTTGAAAACTTATCCCAAATAATCTATTATCCGAACATATTCAAAAACTTTAGTGACTTAGACGAATGTGAAAAATGAGATCTTCTGCAAACGTAACGTTGATGAAGTATATTCATCTCACATAAGCTTAAAAATAAAAATTAAAAATTAAAAATAAAAACCATCATCAATTCCATTTCATGATTTTTTTCCTCTTTTCTATGAAGGTTAAGGAACACATGTATGGTGCCCTTCAGCTTACATTTGTCTACGTCTTGCCTGCCTCTCATGAATGTTTAATTTCAATTTTCTTCTTGTAATTATGTTAGTGACAGAGACTTCAAAGAATGCAATTTGTCTCCGACTTTTCCAATTTGAATCTGCAACGTGTTCTCTTCCCTAGATAATGATGATACATAGCATTCCAAAATGGAATATGACATGAAGTAACAAGTAGTAGTTCACATGCAAGTTGCGCAATGATAAGGCTTGACTTGAGAACTACTGTGCTTGCAATTTCAACACACTATCTCATATCAAGGCATTATTGGTACGGCATTATTAGCAAAAGATGTAAACTAGTTCCAAAATATCCAAACAAGAATATGTGATCAACAAAATTCTTTAACAACCACAAAAGAAAATATCTATTTTTCCAAATAGATTTAACTTCCTTTTTCTGTAATTTTTAAATGGAGAGTGGAGAACCTTCTTATATGCAGTCCTCCATTTGAGTAGCTCGAACTCAATCAATGCCAAACTCGAATCGAGCTATCTTTAGTAGTTCGATTGTAATTCAGATCATATGTTGCCTTACTTTTATGGATGCCTTTAAAACAGTGTGATCAGCGAATCGAGAATAAAGAAAATCAGTCAAAATAAAGGAAAATTTTAAAACTAAAAAATGGCTAGATATCGAAAATAAATCAGATAAGAAAGATCTCCAAGGTAATTATGTCACAATAAAGAGAAAAATAATTGAGAGAAAATAGAAATTTTTCTGTGTAGAGAGAGAGAGAAAATCATAGGTTTATGAGGAAAAGGGATGGAGATCAGAAACAGAAAAACAAAATCCAAATGCGAGCAATTGAGCAAACAAGATCGACCAAATCTTCGAGGTTCTCCTATCTCAGGATAAGAAGGAGACAAAAAGAAAAAAAAGAGAGAGAGAATAAAAGGTGGGTTTTGAGCGTCATTTTTTCGAATAATCTTTAAAAGAGGGGAAAAATGAAGAAGAAAGATAGAATAGAAGCGGTGTGCTGTTAGTCTGTTTCTTTTCTTTTTTCAGAGAAAAAAATGGAGGAAATCCATGAAAGGAATGGAGGCGGTCAGTCATACTCTCGGATGAGACAAAAGGAAATAGAGGGGTTTTGGAAAAAGGGGGGTGAGGAGACCGATAGAACAAGCGGCGCAAGAGAAGACTCTCAGGAACCCTACCTATTCATTAAGGCATGAAATCTCGATTTTGTCCTCAATTCAATTCATCAGCTCAATCAATGGGAGGACTACCACCAATCGGCCAATAAAAATGCACCACGTCAGCAATTAAAACTCAATTGAGAGCCATTGCATTCACACATAGACTATATATGTTAACTAGGAGGGGATCACCGCGCGATGCGCGGTGGGTGAATGTAATGATGCCCAGTAATGCCCAGTTGAATAATTAATTTTGTAAAATTAATTAATTCAAAGAAGAAGTAATGTAGCTTAGTTTAGCTAAGAAGAAGTGAAAACTACCAGTAATATATTCAATCGATAGGTAAATTACACTGCATGGTTTAGCTAAATTCATTAAGCATTCGAATAAACACTGAATGTGTGATACCAAGGAAAAAAATTTTCAACTCCGGTATCATCGAAGATCAAAACTGTAAATATATTTTCAGATTCCGGAACAAAGACAAGAGTTTCGTTGTGCTGCAATTGATGTTGAAGAACGAAATCTCTCCAGTTTCGGTGAAGGCGTTTATGCTTTACACCAATTTGAGTACTTCTGTGTCTAGTATTGATAAGTAACATGGGAATCTTGATACCATTGATGAAGTGATCAATAAAGCGCAGAATTTTCTATCATCAAGAGGTGCAGATTAGAAGATATGCAGAAACAAAAGGAAATTGCTTGCGAGAAAGTTGAGATGAAAAAGAGAATGCAGGTAAACATAGAATAGCTCACCAAACTGTTTGGAGTTGCCGAGTTAAAGATTTGATAAAAGCAAACCGAATCAGATAGATCTTGACAGAAATTTGGTGTCAGCGAGGAAGCAACTTGCTGTTGTCCAGCGGCCATGTGGATATCATCTGTAATTAGTGACTATGTGTTACATTAAAAATAATGTATGATATAGATGAGGATATGAGATAGATACAGTGGTAATTTTACCTCTTGATGCAACGGCATTCATGTGGAACAGGTCTGGTAGGGGAACGGTCCAAGGCAAACGAACTTGTTTTTGTAGTTCACAAAAGTGAATGACATCAAATATCAGATTCCCGCTATGTCGAAGTAATAACGTGTCATGCCTTTTAACAATGTTGTGTTCACAAAAAGCATCCCATCCTTGTGCGAATGTATGATCCGTGACTGTGATAGGCCGTTGCCGCAGTCCAAACCTCAGAATAATTCTACTGCAGTGGTGCTGATGAAGTAATGATTCAAACTGGGCAGGTAATACCTTGAAAAATGAAGAAGGAAAATATTGTCAAAGAATACCGTGTTATTTAACTCTAAATGCTGCAATGTAGGTGAACGAGCTAAAAGTTAACATGTCCTCTGTGGATGCATTTGAGTAGAAAATAGCAAGGTGATAAGCAGCTATTTGTCGGTTGAAAATTTGTTGGAGATGTTAAGATTGTTTCTGCCATGGAATTATCAGGATGAAAGCTGTAAAATTGGAAAATCAGAAAAGTGGTCTATTAATAGAAAATGCAAGTACAAGACTACATCATGTGATAAGGATTAGAAATACATTGTAGAGCAACTCACCTGCTGACAAGTTCTTATGCAGAAAAAGCGGTAGTGCAAATGTATGGTTAAGAGTTGTTATGGATGAGTTTGTAAACGGTAAAGAGCATATATATAAAGAAAAGATCAATGTAAAAAGAATATATTTTTCATTGCTGTTAACGCTAAGTGTGAGCTTTTTCCTACCACAATTGAAAACATTTATTAGTTGCAAAGGAAGGTAAGGAACAATGAATAGAAAAGACAATTCAATGTGAAACATTAAGCGTGAGCTGTCAACCGACTGCATGTAAAGTAATGCATTTGTAGTGCTTTAATGGCCTGAAGGCAAGATCATAATTTACCTTGTACTTGCGATGTTTAGTGTAGTAGGTAGGCTGACATATAAGTAGCAGGACCTGAATATATAAGTTTTATTTGTAAAAAATGCTGCCATTCGTAATAAATGAATAAGTGTGTATACAAAGTTGGAGGTTCCAAATGGATAATAATAATTGTATTGCAGAAAATATAAAGAAACGGAAATGAATCCCAAGTTATATAGATTATAAAGCTGCTAGTTCTGCAAAAAGGGAGTTCATCGTCAGGGATTCAAAGATATCTGTGAAAATCCTCATGCTGTTCAAGATGGAGGATTTCAGTTAATCTTTGAAAGCCTGGCAAGAACTTTGATACAGGTGCCATTATCAAAGTTCAATAATCATGACAAAAGCTGTTTAGCAGATAACCACGTACAAAAGTGAGGAAATTGTGAACATATGAGTAGCATTTCCAAAAGCCATAAACAATCTGCCTAAGTATAGAAGTGCAGATGACAGAACCCAAAAAATATTAATGTTTGAGCAGTCCAAAAGGAAATGAGGGCAATTCAGCCTAATTTTGCTTTCTTTTTGGAGTTGGCATCTGAACTTTCAAAGTCATTGATGTCGACAGTTTCTGCTTCATCAAACTTTTGACAGAGTCGAAGGCGAACTTTTGAGCCAGAACCACCATCTCCTGTAAGCACAAGGAGTAGTTAAGTTAACAGTTCATTTAAAGAAAAAATGGTTATGTGTCACAACTCCAGATATATGTATCAACCTATCATCAGCAATTGCTCATTTTCAGTTTGCTGGTGAGCTGAAAGCGAGACAGATTCTGGTTCACCTGTCAACTGAGCACGACCAAATTCTGGTTCGAGTTCAGAGCAATATAAAATCGTATAATGTTGTCTAGCATCAGCGAGCTGTGTTTGGACTGGTTTAATGTGAACCAGAAATGTCTTTGTTTTAATCTGAGCATAAACAAACTCAAGCGGCAGTTCAAGATTCTGCAATAAGTACAGAAGATATAAGGGTGACAAGTAAATAGCGCACCGAATATTAAATTTGAGCAGTTAAAATAACCTGATTAAAATGATCAATTGCTTCAAGGGCAGTAAAGGTGAGAATATTTTCTGCTAGATCTCCAAAGATAGAAGCAGGTATAACTCCACTGTCATCGCTCAAATCAACGTCAAAACGGTACCTAAAACATAAGTATACAAGTGCTTAGGCGATACACTGTATAACATTAACATTAAGAGGAACTCTTTGCATCTAAATTTAAGTTAATGATGTAGTAATATAGGACCTAGGCATAGCAGGGCTCTTCTCTTTGCATGAGTTACAAGTAAACTCAATTCCATAGTCTGCTGCAGTAGCTCGGTAACACTTTGCACAGCTCATATACCAATATTTCTGGAAGATGTGTTCAAAAGAGAGCTTTGCCTTGACCCAGGCAGTCTAAAAGATAGACAAATATCAGACGAAAGGCTAAATAGATATGAAACTATAAAATTACATAACACTTTATTATTTGATCACCTTCTGTGATGGGATAACATTGCAAATTAGAGTAGTTTTCTGATCTGTTTTTAAAGAAAGCACAGGATTGTATTTAATATAACTCTTTGCATCAATGATTTCTGCAATTAACTTGGTATTTCTCATTGCCCTACAAAAAAAAGATCATGTAAGGAAAATATTAGGAAAAAATGATACAGCTGATACTATGCTGCATATAAACATGTTAGCTCAAGTCACTGCACCAATTCTTGAGCTGTCTTGCTTCCTGTATAGATGGATCAACAAGGAGTGCAGAATCGAACCAAGTAGAGAGAGCAACACCTAAAGAATAAACAATAGAATGAATATTGAATTATGATTAAGAAGCTTGACATACAAATAAAGGTCATAATACAAAAAAAAAATAGTAGTTTAACAGACCATTATAGTTGCTAACTTTCAGCCTTCGACCAATGATAACGGGCTAGCTTTGCATGTTATTCAACAAAACTTAACCTTCATTGTTCAGAAAATCATCCCATAAAGAAAGCAGGACAGTTTGGGACCTAACATTGACATAAAAGTCAAGATGGGAATGATTTAAAGCTATAGGAAAAACGAGACAAGGTCAGTAAAAAGGTGTGTAGTATGATAAAAAGACAATTCGCACTCTTCATTAAGGAGGACAAACTTTTGAACATTTGACTGTTTGGAGTTTTTAGTGATCATTTTTTTGGTCAATGAACTGATCACCACTCCGAGTACATCTGCAAAGGGAAAGAAGGCGGGCTGAGAATATTTTCAATTTGTAATAAAAACATGAATGATAGACTATTTGCATACTCACCGACGGACTTGCTTCTATCATCCATGTATTCAGCTAAATCAACAAACTCAGTGAAACTAAATTTAACAGGCATAATGTCTTCATTGCCATTAACTTCTTCAATGACAGTTTTGGAAGTGATCACCTATTGTTTGGTTAATCCAAAACTTTGAAACTTTGGTGGAATAGTCCTGACATCAGCATTTGAAATCTTATATTTTTATAAACTTGCAGCATAGGACTCATTCTCGGAATATCAGCATTGTAGATTATCCCTTCAACTTTAGAGCTCTATCAGGAAACAAAAAAATTACACATAACAAATACAATTAACAAACAAATAAAAGATCAAATAATTGATGGTCGTTTCAGGTTCTAAATGCAACCTCTGAATCATAGAAGACAAACTTTTGCTTCTTGGTTGGTGTTCCCATAGAATCTGTCACCTGTTGTTTCTCCTAAACTGTTATGATACAAGACCAATTTTTCATATCAGGCATGATGTCCCCAATCGGCAAGAGGTTAGACATTCCTGTAAAAAATGGGAAAAGGATCATAATGGACAGGTTTAGGTATAGATATGACCTTAACAGTAAGTAAACACAGCTATAAACTGGTACAAGTATACCTGAATATAAGAACATTCTACTGCTGGCTCAATTCAAAAATTTCATTGAACACAACATTTCTAGTTTTGCAATCTATTTTTATACCATCAAAAGTTCCTGGTACAATAAGTATTTTCAGCTCAGTTGAAGCTCTAGCTCTGGACAAGGCTACATATAGCTATCCATGAGAAATGACAGGCTCTCGCAAGTAAATCCCAACATAATCAAGAGTCTGTCCTTGAGATTTATTAATGGTCAACGCAAACAAAGGCGGACAGGAAACTGAGTTCTTATGAATGCAATGAAATTCTTTTGGTTGTTAGAAGTTTGTAAGGGTATCTTTGGAATGAGAACTCTCTTTCCTCTATGCTGGCCGAAGACAATTTCAGCAGAGATAATATGCCGGCCAAGCTCTCTACATATAAGCCTTGTGCCATTGCATAGCCCTTCAACAGGATTTAGATTCCTTATTAGTATAATCGGGCAGTTTTCTTTTAACATTAACCTGTGAGGAGGAAGACCTTTTGGATTCTGAGAATTAAGGAAATCCTCGTAATCACCCTGGTGCCGCTGATCAATAGCTTTGTCAGAACTAATGTAAGTGTAAAGCTCTCCAGGAAACCTTCTAATCATTATATCATTCAACTCATCAACCGAGTTATTTTTAAGGGTAAGAATACATCTATTAATCATGCTATATGGATCCTGAGAATAGAGAGTTAAATCTGGAAATACAGAGTGTAGCAACCTGTTAATAAAGAAGTTAAATTAGAAGTTGTATACACTAAAGAACAGATGGATAAAACAGGCCAATATTAAGTCATTTAACCTGTTTAAGGATTCTTCTTTATCGTAATAAGGAATGACTAAATCTCTGGACAAAGTTATTTCGTTGTTCAAGTCCATAGGCTCGCGCCCTTCACCAACTCTTAATAGGAATTCAGAAAATTGAGGATCTAATATAACTCGCATGTTTTCTGTTAACTTCAGTTTATGAAGCTTATATCACAATGGAGAATTGAGAAAGCAAGACTGCAAAAGGACCTCCTTTGTTGCTTGTTCAATAACAGGTAGTGTTTGCCGAAAATCCCCACCAAATACAATAACTTTACCTCCAAAAGGCAGTTCAGATTCCATTATGTCTCTAAGCAAATCATCAAATGCCTCAATAGTTTCTCGTTTAGCCATGGAAGCTTCATCCCACAAGATCAGTTTAGACTCCGAAAACAGCTTTGCAACACTGCCTTGCTTGCTAAGCTGACAAGTTCTGTTCTTTGAGAAATCAAGAGGTATCTTGAACCTTGAGTGTGCAGTTCTTCCTCCAGGAAGGATAGACGCTGCAATTCCAGAGGTTGCTACTGCAATGGCTATATAACCTTGCGATTTCAAAGTAGCAAGCAGCGACCGGTATAAAAATGTTTTACCGGTACCTCCAGGACCATCAATAAAAAAAGAATGTCTTTGGGAAGCAAAGCATGCTTTTAGGATCTTGTTATAAGCATACTTTTGCTGGGAATTTAATTTTAAAGACATTAGCAGATTTTCCGGTGGTATGTCTATATTTCTTTCAGCCTCTATCTTTTTTGTTAGGTGAACTTGATCCACACTAACAAGGTCATCTAATGGTAACTGATACGCCGCAATGCTTGTACCCATCTGCTTAAGAGATTTGTTAATATCAGCAAGAACTAATCCCCTAATTTCAGCAGAAGAGTGGTCATGAGATTGTTTGTGCCAGAGATAATCCCTAGAAAAGTCCAATTCAAATTTTTTTCCACAACATCGTGGGACCAGTTGGAGAACAATAGACCAGAAGAGTAGCAAATAATAATCTGAGCGAAGATGGCATTTGAAATGCAGCGGCTTCCTCAAGTGTTTCTTCTATATACGTATCAGATTGCAACAACCCAAGCGCTAAAGCAGCCTCTCTAAATGAGTTCATTTTTTTATCATGAACAGTCAAGAGATCTTCAAATGATATCGGTCCAGGAATATGATTTAAGAGAAGCCTTAGATAGTACCTCTCTCCTTCTCTTGGATTAACACTGACAAGTCTACCTATCACCTTTCGACGCTTCCTTTCCGTCCAGTGTTTATACTTGGAAGACCAAACGAAATGCTGAGGGAAATCTTTATAAAAGCATTTAAGGTTTTCAGCGGTTGCATTGGTTGTATTCATCTTGAAAAACTCAATTAGCATGGTCTTAAAAAAATCAACTTTTGCTAACAATTGCAGCAAATCTGAGTTTTTCGGAAAAGAAACAAGCTGCTGATTTGGAAGGTGAATCTGGAGAGTATAAATAGATGGGGTCATCTCATTTAAACGGAACTCATATATACGCCAAAACGCTTCCGGAGGTGAAATGTATCTACCTTTTTGGAACTCTTTAATCTCGTCAGTATCAGTAGCACTATCATCTGTCATAATCCTAAAGGAGACCAGATCATGTCCCTTGAACACATACTTATACAGGTACTTGACCAGTTTAATGGTAGAAAAAATCTCCACGTTCATGTAGTAATCGAACAAAGCAAGAAGATAGGGGTTGTAAGGCACAACCTACCTATTATCAAGGGTGAATCTGCGAACTTTCACTTTCTTGCCACCATCCCTCCTTCTATAATATGGGTAACTATCTTCACCATGGATTGTATGAGGGCAAAAAATTTTTGGATAGTGATTCTTACAGGAACCGTCTTTCATACAGGGACAACTTTTATTCATGTCTCCACAAGGACCATGGATCATATGCTTTACAACAAGAGAATAGAGGTGAGGATACTGAAGGCGATCAGGTAATTCAGCGCAGACTATCTTGTCGTATGACTCTGGATTGAGCAACTTAAATTGAGGCTTTAAAATGAGTAACAAATGAGCATGTGAAAATCCCCGTTTTTGAAACTCAATGACATAGACGCATGCTGCTACCTCACCAAAAATCTGCCTATTCAAGAGTTCATGTTTAAGCATTTCAAATTTAGCTCTAAGAACTCTAGCTAAAAAATCAGGCCTATCCTGCGGCTTCTCATGATACTTCAAATTGCACTGAATTTCTTTCCATGCCGGATTATAGGTCATGGTAAGAAAAATGTCTGATTTTTCGTATTTTTGTACAAGTGCCATTGCATCAAGATAGCGATGCCTCATGTCTCTGGAACCACCTATAAAGGAAGCAGGCAGCACTATCCTACGACCAACTTTAGAACCTTCAGTTTTGCCTAGAGAGACACTATCCAATACCCCTTGAAGAATTTCTGATCTGACAACATTTTGTAGGTGTCTATGAAAGTCCAGCTTAGAAATTTCTATCTTCACATAGGAATCAATTAAAAATTGTTGTAGAAGTCTAAGACAGTGCAGCAACATCGACTCATCGCTGTCTCTTATTTGAAACCTATAACAATAACATTTTCTAACTGATACAGTGTCCTCTTCGTTCTTTCCATGTTCAACGGCTATAAAGAAGAAGTAAGAAATGTCAAACTAATGATGAAAAGTTTATGATGCTCACCCTAACAGTCTCAAATAGCAAGAAATACACTTGCCTCTGTGTTCCAAATCGAGTAAATATGAAGGGTTATTAACAGAGAAAGGATCAATATTTAAATCATCCTCACAAGAATCTGCCTTTCTCTTCCTCTTGCAACATTTTTTAACACCATGGTGCCATCCACATTCACCTTGAGGAAAGAGAATAGGGTACTGCAAAGGATCATAGCAGCCATAGTAATGCTCAATCCTATGACTGGTATTAGAGTGGGTATAAACTTGAATATGAATATTTCTATCTTTCGATTCATCGTCATCCTCAGTCCATATGGCAACAACTTAAGAGGCCGTAGGCAGATTATAGACACGCTGGTCCAAACCGGGATGACAATTCAAAACAATTTTATAGGTGTCAATGTTTGGGACATGTCTGAGATTCTTAAAGAATTTTGCATAAGGATTGTTTGAAAGGATGCACATAAGTAATCTTAAAGTGCTTTCACGCAACTTATCAGAACTTCCAATCCTCTTTGCTAATTCTTCTTCAGAATCAAAAAAGTAAAACTGAATTTCAGAAGGTTTTTCGTATGACTGCATCAAACTATTAAGGAAATGGTAGACCTGACCTTGAACACGGAAAGTATAAACACCTTTCGTGTTCTTGGTCAGTTCTGGATCATATTTTGCAGCAAAGGATGTGAATCTCCAGTTGTTATTATAGGTCCAAACATTATTTTTGAAATGAGCACTTTCTTCATTATTTTCGATAAATAGGCGCTTAAGATCATAAAACATCGATGGAGCCACGATAGAAATATCTCCTCCAGAGCAGCAAAAGTTAGGAGGTTCTAAATGGAACCTCTTGGCTCCACAGTGCTCATAATCAGCAGCATCTGGAAGAGTTAAAGCTTCGTGTGGGATTTCATTGATCGGAAAAATTCGTCGCTGTCTCCCTCTTTTAGGTGCAACTGCATTTATTTTGAAACTATAGCTGAGAAACGAGCTAAGTTGTGCCTCTATTAGGCTAATTAGCAATGGCATCTAAAATACCTGAAATAGTTATTGAAGAATAAAATGCCAACCCGGAGTTTGCTTCCTCACACGGCGATGAGAACAGTGGTTTCGGGGCGAAGGTTGCACTTTACATAAGAAACCAGAAGAGTGGGAAATTGTTGTTGCTTTCCTCACAGAATCAATTTTTTCTAATAGAATGGGTAGATTGTCTCTCTTGAACAGAGGTGGTTTCTGCAACCGTATTAAGAAATAAGCTAACCAAAAGGGGCTAATGTTATTTCAGCGAACACAATCAGTATGTGGAGGGAATTAAAGAATACTCAACAGGGTTGTGTTGAGCATAGCTGCTGTTTAAAAAATATACCTTGAGAAGCAGAAGTTGTTTCACAAGTGTGGTTCTCAGAAGGTGGCATATTTTTTCCAAAATGAAATATTTGGTGCCTACCAGTGAAGAGAGATTGCAGTTGACCAGATTTCATATGAACTTTGGGCAAAGAAGAGTACTCGCAACATTTTCAAAAAGCTCAGGAGCAAGTAGAGGATCTTTGCCTATGCAAGAAGGTTGCAGGATGCTCTCAGAAAGTCGAGAAGAGCTGTTGGGCCTGTCAACCGACATCACACGAAAAGAGCAAGCAAATCCAATTATAGAATTTTGCTCATTAAAAGATGCATCCTTTTGTTGTGGAAATTGACCTGTCTTACTTGTAGTTGTGAGAGGATAAAGCTCTTCAGAGTTCACAAAAACATGGGCTGAAGAACAATACTCAACTGGATTTTCAAAAAGATTGTTCGTAAGCAAATACTCTTTGTCAAAGTTGAGAGCTTGGACGACGCTATCAAAACGATTAAAGCAATCGCCTAGTCGATCATGCAGTGCTACAAGTATAGAGTTCCTAATTTTTCTCCTAGGTAGGCAGAAATCAGGCTCAATAGTGGAAGATGGAAGGTTCAAATTTTTCCTTTTTTTTGGAAGAAATTTTCCCTTGCAGCTTCTAAGATCAGCCCTAGCAGTAAGTGGAAGCTCTGCAGATTGCAAATGAAGATGCATTCATTTACAAAGAATTGAAATGTAGAATCAGCAACCAGCAGGTAGGGGAGCGAAGGCGGTCTAAAAACCTAGAACTGGACAAGAAGAAAGCAGCAAAAGAAGGACATTGCCAACTATACCTGCAAAAATACTTGCATTTGGCATGTCATTTGCTGTCTCAGAAGAGGGTGCAGAATGAACGTGAGGAACAAAAAGAGCAAAATCGCGAGAGGACATATATTGTAATGCCTCAGTAATGACATCGGCACTGCCATGACCTCTCTTCAAGGCTTCGCTTCCTAACTTTTCACTATACATAGAAGAGTGATTCGCACCATCAAGTTTTTCATGATGTGAATCAGGGAAAGAAACACCCGATTCCATATAACCAAGTGGAACTTTACGAATACGTGGGAGTAAATACGCATTCTTTTTCTTGGCAGCTCTATTTTCTTTTCGACGTTGCAGGAGTTCCATTTTTTTTAAGGTGGCATTTCTGCATACTTTTTGCGGTGAGTAGCATTTCTATCCATTTGTTTTTTACTAAGAGCGCAAAATGTCGAAGGACTATATAAAGAAAGGAATATCTAACTTAGCAAAAAAGAATGTAAATCAAAAATTGGCAGAAAACAAAGCAGGCAAAAAACAAACGAACAACAAGGAGGTAAAGGAGTTCATAGCCGACAGCTGAGCAAAGAACAAATGTGTACATAAAAAATAATCAGGCATGTAAATATAGCACCAAAAACAATAGAATAACTCATATATGCAAGTATAAGGATCATAAAAGATAAAGAAAGGCAAAAAGTCCCAAACTAAAAAAAGGTAAAACTGGAGCAGGCCGTAAGTACTGATGCATCAGAAAATGCATGCCAAAGATGCACAAATTAAGGATAAAATATAGAGAAAAGAGCAAAAGAAGAATAAAATCAGAATAACTAACCTGTGAACACGAAGAAGCTCAACACCGCAGAAGTGAATAACAGCAAAAACTATCAAAGAAATCACAATCATGTAAGAGGTAATAAGAAAAGGTGAAAAAAAAAGGGAGAGAAAAAGAGAAGCTAATTTGGTGATAATAATTTAGAAGGGGCAAACAAAAAAGTAAAAACGGTCGAACCAGTGCATTAGAAAATAGGGAAGCAAAGAAGAAATAACAAACAAAGCAGCATGATAGCAATTCTGAAATATCCGAACAACTAAAGAACAACAAATGAAAGCAAACTACAAAACCAATATGCTCACCAGGAAGCAAAAACGACAGCACCAGTGCAAATTAAAACCACACTAATAAATTAGGGAAAACAAAGGTTCAAAATAGCCAAAGAAAACGAAGAACAATGCGTATGAGGTAGTTCTCTTTTTTGTCTAACAAAGAAACAAGAGCAATACAATAGGGAAAAGAATGCAGTAGATGCACAATTACCACTGTTCATGATGATGCTCAGTAGAAAATTCGCTGCGGAAGACCAGAGAAACTCTGTAACCATTGTGCAAATGCAAAACACTAAACAATGTCAATCAACGGCATCAAAAGGAAGCTGATGGTCGACAATGGTGAAAAGTAACGATTTTTTGCAGATTTACAGATATAACCTCAAGTAAAGGGAAAAAGGCTGCAAGGCCTATTGAGTGGAAGCGTAAATGTAGCCACAAGAGATGGGTAATATAGTGAAATAAGATAGGCACTAATTAGCTCCAGTACAGTCACTTGTCAGCAAGAACAGGCTGGTGACAAGTGATGCCTAATGAGGAAGTCGAGAAAGCAGGCTTTGGAACTAAACAAACAAAATGCAGGCTTGTTTGTAAAAATCAGTCAATCACATTAGCAATAAGAAGTTTGGTTACGACAGGAAAAGTAATGAAAGAAAAGAATAAGGCAAGCATATTTCTTGGCTAATAACTACATAGAAATGGTAATTAAATGCAATTTTTTGGGTAACAAAAAGTATTAATAATCATAAAAGCTAGTAATTAAATGTTATTTATCTGGCAATAAAAGTGCAAAATTAGAACCGAATTAATAAAAAAGTAATTGAAAAAGCTGATAGTTAAACATCATTTGTTGGGCAACCCAAAACAAAAGAAGACATTTTCTTAATAAAATTTGAAAAAAAGGTAAATAGATGCGATTTTTTTTACAAGGACCAAAAAAAATTTTGCTAATAATTGCAAAAAAGTTATGAATTAAATGCGATGTGCTGGGTAAAAAAAAATGACAGTAAAAAAAATGGTATTATTTATTAGTTATTAACAATTTATTGTAAAAAATTGGTAATTAAATGTGATTTATTTGGTAAAAAAAAGGAACCCAAATAAAAATAGGTAAACAAATAATTATAACAATTAATAGTAGGGAATCGATAATTAAACATGGTGTGTGGCGTGACCAAATAATAAATGACACTAATAGAAGGGCACCACATTGTCGATTGTTTACGTAGAATCAACACCAAATAAAGATTGTCATGAAAATTTGATAATAATAGTTCAATGACTTCCCCTCTCATTCCAAAATAAATAAATAAATAAAGAGATCGTTGGAAAAAAATCAAATAAAGAGTATTTTTTTCACAACTGGAGCATAACAAAAGCAATTACAAAAAAATGATAGTATATAATAATTAGTATAGTTGAAGCATAACATAAGCAATTATCACAATAAAAATTAATAATTAATAATTGTGATTTATCTGGAAACCAAAAGAAAGCACTGATAATTGTAAAGAATTGGGATACCAATTTTTTTGGCAACACAATTTATTGTTGGGAAAGGGCAAAAAAAGGGCCAAATTTTAGCACAATCTCACATGTAATATGTTAACAAGCACTTCCAATCCAATAAAAAGCTGGGAAAAGAAAAAAAATTCAAAGGCAGGCGGGACCAGATTTTAGTGGAAGAATCCAGGCAAACAAAGACACCAGAGAATTGCTAGCTAGACGTCGAAGCAAACAAAGTAGCAAAAGAATCGACAGAGATCCAATTCACACGAAAAAAATGGAAAAGGGAAAAAACCAATGCCATGTGGGACCAGAGTTTAGCGGAACACCTCCCAGCAAACAACAAACAAAAAAGAAACAAAAGAATTGCTAAACGCTTGAGCAAGCAAACAAAAGAATTCATGCGTGGGAATTCATACGGCTAGACGACCATCAATTGGAAATTGGCACGGGCAGACGTCCACCAATCAACCAATAGCAGGGCGCCACGTCAGCAATCAGAACCCAATTGAAAAGCTCCCCATTCCCGCATAGACTAGATATGTTAATAAGTAGGGTTCAAGTTTATTTTGGTTGGGTTTTGACATGGATTTGGGAAGGTAAAGCCCATGCATTTCGGTTAGGCTTGATTGGTAAAAAGAATGGATTGACCCGTGTTTATTCTTTTGGATTTCGTTGGGCCAAGATGGCCTTTGACCCAAGAGATTATAAAAATGGCCCAAGTGGCCTTTTATCTCAAGAAATCTGATAACGAAAATTGCATTTCAATCCCTAGACTTTTGAGTAATTTTACTGTAGTCCTAAAAATGTTTAATTTCTTTCAACTAGATCCCTAATTTAATTGTAATTTGATCCCTAAACGTTATCTTTTATTCAATTTTGACCCCTAATCTTTGTAATAATTATAATTTGACCCAAAAATGTTCTTGATTTTTGCAATTAGGTCCCTAATAGTTTTGACATCTTAAATATAAGTTGTTTATCTTCTTTAATTGTTTATTATACTTTATTTAAATACTTTTAATTGGTAGATTTCTTGGTTATTTCCACTTCTTTGTAATTTATTTTTTTAATTAAATTGGTGTCTTGACCATTTTGTTGATTTTGGAGTATAAATAGGATAAACTCAACCTCATTTAACCACTACTTCAAGGGAGGTACCTTCTTTTATTATTTTAAATTCTCTTATGTGCTCCTATGTGGTTTTATATGTAATTGAATGTTTTGAGTGTTTTTTCTTTTATTTACTCATTTTGTTCATTTTAAGTCTCATTTATTTTATTTAATTTTGATGATTATTTGAGAGGCATTTTGAATGCTAAATTGTAATAGATAGATACCCAAGAAATGTATTTAGTTAGACTATGTAATAGATAGGTTTTATATTTGCCAAAAAATATAATTAGTTAGATAAATTTAGTAGTTAGGTTATTATTTTTTCAAATTCCCCTTTAGATCGTAGTTAGAGCCCCCAAATGTAATAGTTAGGTTTTTCCCCAAATGTAATAGTTAGGTTTTTATGTGTGTTTATTTGCTTGTGTGCTTGCATGCTTGAGTGCTTATGTGTTTATTCGCTTTCTTTAGGGTTTTGCATCTAAATGTCATGCCTATGTATTATGTGCTCTATATGCTTTATGTGTTTACTTGCTTTAATTATGTTTTATATAATTTATTTAGTTATAATAAATGTATGACGTCACCACACTAGTCCAATGCTAGTTGTGGCCTTTTTTCCGTTTTCTCACTAGTCCAACGCTAGTGAGAACTTATAAATATGGACTAATCCAATGATAGACCCTTAGAACCTGTCAAATCTTTGTTTTCCCTTTCTTCAACTGTGACTCCCGAACCATCTTCTCTTGTTTTCAAATATCTGGAGTCGTTTAAAAGAAGTTTTATTTATTTATTTATTTAAAATATATTTTGGGTGATTTGGTACATCTAAATTCAATATCAAGCGGTGACTCCTATTTTTTATAAAAAATCTTTTTTAAATTATTATTTTGAACCCAAATCGTCACATTTTTCAAGCCCCATTTGAAGCCCCTTTTTCTTTATTTTCTAATATCAAAAAACACATTTTTTAATATGCCAATATTCTCTAAAACTCATTTTTCAACACCTAAATTATTTTCCAAAAACATGGGGCATGACAGTTTCATTTAGAAATTGTTTGCAAAAGAATCCCCTCAAATCGAGGCTCGAATCTGCTCTCCTGGAAGAATATTTCAAAAACATTTCTTAAGCCAAATGATTCAGCCTTCTTGCTGATAGAAATCCGACCTCGATTTTAGTCGTTTAGGTAATTTTTCTTTTTCTACACTATCTACATTTGTCAAGAGACAACTTTTGTTTAGAAAACTTTCCGAAAAAACACCTCTAAAATTGTCGAATCCAGGCTCAAAGTCACAACATCATCAGCTCTTGAAGTCAGTTCCAAGGAACTTTCAACTTCATCTTCCCGCTCTTGGATCCATTTTTCTTCGAGGATTACTGCATTTACTCATCAAAGGTAGTTCCTTTTACTCATTTCCTCTTCATTTAAGTCTAAATCCTCACCCAATTCGTCAAAATTTTTCCTACACTTGTGCTAGCTTTTTCTTCCTTTGATGTTTTTCTTCCTTTTATGACCATTAGCTCAGGTTTCTGTTGTAATCTTTGTGGCAGCCCTACCTTCCCCTAAGGTGTACCCAAGGGTTTGGCGGACCGCCTGCCCAACTCTCGCCAGGACGCACTTACGAATCTCAGAGAATAATAACAATTCCAAAACTTCAATAGTATTAACCTCAAAGTAAGAATCAAAACTTCATGGTTAAACATTACAGACCGTCCAATATTCCGAGTTATCCCTACTTATACATACAATCAAACAAATAAAATCTAAGTCGTCTAATCAAATCACCAAGTACAACTAGGATGGCAAGTTACTTAAAGCTAGACGCCAACTCTCGAATTGTTTATTTTCCCACTTCCACGTTGCCAATGCCTGCTAAGAAAAACAAACTAAAAGGGATGAATTAACGCTCAGTGAGACTAAGAAAACAAGCAAGCAAGGTAAACAAGTATCATAATTCAACTCAACTGGCACATGCACAGACTAACAACAATAGTTCCACGTAAAGTCACAAAAGAACTAAAACACGTTCATTAAAAGGATACAGGAGCTCTCAAGAACTAAGCCACAAGCTTGCCATTTCACGATCTTGGATAACATTTTCTTTTGTTGACACTCCGTCAACCACGCAAATAATGTGTCCGTAGAATTCACTTGACACGAATCCCCATCCACCGTTTCACCCCCTACCGAGGCCGCACGTAAAATAGAAATAGGAGTGGTAATACTCGAGTATACCCAAACAAGAACAAGTATGGTCGATGAGATAACACTCCAATCGACTTAATCAAGATAGAGGTATTGAGACGAGATGAGAGGCACCTCCCACTCGGATTGAGTGTGGTACATGCTGCCGCTCAACACTAGAGTTGACGAGATAACTCTCCAATCTACTTAATCAGGATAAAAGTACTGAGAAGGGATGAGAGGTACCCCTCACTCGGATTGAGTGTGGTACATGCTGCCACTCAGCACTTACAAATCAAGCATAAGCACAAACACAAGTATAGATCAACAAAGTTCAAGCGAGTACAAGATCATTCAAGAAGGGAAGGACGAGTGCGATAAAGTACACTCTCGCCTCATCCAGTTCAGAATTCAACACATAGCACATGGTATCATTCAAATCAAGATATCAAAAAACATGCACTTGACACTCACTAGGTAAAGCAAAGCTCAAACGTCCGTCTCGGGTGCAAATCTTGTGTTCACTTCCAAGTCTTAGAACCAAGTAATTAGAGTACAATGAGATTCACTACTCCAAATCACCATTTAATCAAAACTACTCCCAAGTCCCAACTTAGAAGTTTCAAGATATTTCTCAAGATTTTCATATTTTTTACGTACCTAAAAGTCTTCCAAAACACATGTTTTCAAGTTCAATTCAAAGAGAAAATTCATGTACATGTTAGGTCAATAGTTCAGGTATAAGATGGTGTGAAAAATGTTAAATTGAACCAAAAAAAGTGAAGGAAAGAGTGCAAAGGAGAAGAATCAAAGTGACAGCTTTGACACCTCTCAGCATTTTGATCATAACTGGAGGTACACTTATCGGATTGAGATGAATTTTATAGCATTTCGAAGTTAAGACATAAATCTACATTTCTTATGAAAATATCGAAATTTAGTTCATGCATTTTCATGGTCAAAATAGCAATCACAGAAGCACAAGAAAGCTGTCGCGTCATATCAGGGCATTTGAGCAGTCTCGAGAAAACGGCTACAACTCAATGTAGAAAAATCGAAATCGAATGCCGTTGGTTGCGTTTGAAACTAGACTCAAAGGGCTTTCCAATGGTATAAAATTTAGACTCTAATTCATTTTTAATTAATATCAGAAAATCTGACAAGTTGACTGAAAATGCTCTCTGAGTTTCAGTTCATTTTGCAAACTTTCCAACAAGAAAACAATGAAGAAATTCATAGTTTTAGTTCAAATTCAACATACAAGTAAATAGTGATGTATTAACAAGTTTCTTGAACAAGAACTTGCCCAAAATTATTTAAAAAAGTGGAAATCAAGGCTAGAATATCTTCCCCTGTTTTGGACAGCAAAGGCAGAAATTTCTTGCAAGAATTTTCCAAGCATTTCTCCAACAAATCTTTCCAATTTTCCCATAACAAATCCATGAACATATCAAACAATGTATAGCCAAGATTGTTAGTAAGAAAAACCATGAAAATTTGCACATAAACAACCCTTAACAAAAGATCAAACACTTGGTGGATATAGAGATTTCTTCCATTTTCACCAACAAATCATTAGAAATATAACTCAAATCCTCAAGGGTTTCTTCAATCATTAACCCTTGGATATTAAGAAACAACAATCCACAAATTCTTGGCCAAAATTTTCAAGATTCAAACATACAAGAGACTATCAAGCTTCTAGTACCAAAACTTCCATATAACTTTCAAATCCACCATAAGTTTTCCATATATAGCATAAATCCACCAAGATCTAGTCCAAAGTTGCTCGAAAAATAAAATAATGAAGTAGATTAGCCACTTACCTTTTCAAAGTTTCAAACCCTAGCAAAATTAAACCAAGAAGATAGCAAGATCCACTCCTAGGAGTCTTCTTCTCTCAAGATCTTCTAAGGTTTCAAGTAGATTGGTGAAAGGGTAGCTTGGATCTTCAAGAATCTCAAGAAAATTTGAAGTCTCTCACTCTCTCTTCCTCTCTTTATTTTCAGCCAGCCAAGGAGAAGAAATGAAGGTTTTGGGTTGCTTTTGGAACTAATATACATGCCACAAGAAGGTTTCTCTAAGTCAACTTTGAATAGTGTCCCAAATAGTGTCCTCTACTTAAGTTTTCTTACCAACAACCCTTAGTTTTTCTAACTTTCTTTAACTCTCAAAATCTTTCTTAACTTCACTAATATCTCAACTTATATTTTTCTAGGGTTTTTGGCCAAATTCACTAATAAGTCACAAAATCAACAATTTTCAAGAAATTAAACGCTCGAAAGTTAAAATATACAAGTAAGAGAAACTCGTTTAACAATTAACAAGTAAATCATTAAATGAATGCAAACTTTATAAAAATATAATTTAAATAAAAATATAAATAATTGGGAGGTGAGAAAATAATTTTCTGAGTCATCACAATCTTGAGTAAAATATGGTATTTAGATAATAAGATTAGGTGTTAATGATGAGGTTTGCATGACCTTATGTGTTTTGAATTTGAATCTTTTTGGGAAATAGTTTGAGAACGGTTGTAGTGCTTGAAGGATTGCAGAAAATGCAGCAAAGCTTTGACTAGCTTTGTGCATGGAATTTTTAAAAATTTCATTTTCACCCCGCAACTTTTGCATAATTACATTAAGGCTCAAAAGTTTGTGAAAATGAAGCAAATCTTTGATCTTCTTTTATGTATTTATACATGTTTTTGAGCATATTATTTTCAAATTTTAGGGCATAATTAAGGCTTAATAATTTTTGATAGATTTAATGTCCTGTTGGATTTTAGTAAAATGAGTTAGGCTTTGGGTAAGGGTTTTTGATTGGGTTTTGTTAAAGGGTTTGGTTTTAATTTTTTGGGTTATGAACATGGGTTTAGGGGGATAAAACCGGTGCATTTTGGTTGGGTTCACTTGGTCAAAATGACGGGCTGGCCCATCCTTTTTACCTTGGACTCTTTGTTGGGCCAAGGGGGCTTTGGCCTAAAGAAATAATAAGAATGGCCTGTTGGCCTTTTGTTTCTTAAGAAACCCAGATTCGAAAATTGCAATTTGGTCTCTGTTCTTTTGAGAATTTCACTATGTCCAAAAAATGTTAGATTTCTTTTAATTAGATCCCTAATTTAATTATAATTTGGTCCCTAAACTTTAGTTTTGTTCAATTTTGACCACTTTATCTTAGAAATAATTATAATTTAACCCCAAAAAATTTCTCAAATTTTGCAATTAGGTCCTTAATATTTTTGATTTCTTAAGTATAATTTGTCTATTTTCTTTAATTGTTAATGATACTTCATTTAAATGCTTTTAATTGGTGGATTTCATGATTATTTACATTTTTCTTTTTAATTATTAATTAAATTGGTACTTTGACCATTCTGTTCATTTTGGAGATTAAATAGGATAAATTCCACCTCATTTAACCGCTACTTCAAGTGAGGCACTTTTTAGTGTTATTTTAAGTCCTCTTATGTGCTCCTATATGTCTTTTATGTGTGATTACATGTTCTGTGTGCTTTTTCTTGTATTTGCTCATTTTTATTCATTTTTATTTATTTTATTTAATTTTTGATGATTATTTGGAGGGCATTTAAATGCCAAATTGTAATAGATAGATGTTCAAGAAATGTACTTAGTTAGACTATGTTACAGATAGGTTTTATTTTTATCAAAAAAATGTAATTAGTTAAACGAATGTAATAATTAGGTTACTATTTTTCAAATTCCTCCCCTTAGATTGTAGTTAGGGTCCCACATGTAATAATTAGGTCTTTATGTGCGCTTATTTGCTTGCGTGCTTGCATGCTTGTGTCTTATGTATTTACTCTCTTTTTTTAGGGTCTTTGCATCTAAATATTATACTTATGTGTTATGTGCTCTATATGCTTTATGTATTTATTTGCTTTAATTATATTTATTTTATTTATTTATTTATAATAAATACATGACGTCACCACATTAGTCTATTGCTAGTTGTGGTCTATCTCCCCGATTTCTCACTAGTCCAACATTAGTGAAAAGTTATAGACATGAGTTAATCCAATGTTAGACCCTTAGGGCCGCCTACACACTAGAATCACATGTTTGCATGACATTTATTGCATTCTATGCATATTTTCAAGGTATTTTTTTCATCTTGTATGATCTTTCCTCTATATGTTATCTCTCTTATCCCTATGTGCGTGAAATATGACATTTAGACTTGCATTCCATTTAAGAAACTAGAAGTTGGATAATTCACTTGCTTGATTAGGTTAGGAGAGTCATCCTTCAAATATAAAAAATGAACGAGTGAGGTTTTTTAATCTTAGCACGCTCTCATCCTCTCTATAAGAAGAAAAATTGAGTCACAAATTTTAGCATTTCGTACCCATTATGTTGCATTCCTCCTTTTTAGGATCTGTATATTTATATATTATACATTTTCTTTTCTTTAAATCTCATTTTTTGCATATTCATGACCTCTTCAAAGAATCACTCTTGGGTATCGCAATTAATGTGATTGGTACCAATTAAATTTTGAGAAGACATTCCAACCCTTTTGATACCCCTAGGTCTAGATTCGCATCCATATAGAAGCATCCTAATGTGATAAGTTTTATTAGTTAGATTAGAAAAATTTTCGACAAAATATCGCAATTAACATTGGTTAAGTTGAAAGGGTGCTTTAGATTTGATCCTATCAAATTTTTATCTTCCCTTTATTCAACCGTGACTCCTGAACTCTTTTTTCTCGTTTTCAAAGATCTGGAGTCATCTAAAAAGGGTTTTAGATGTTTTTTATTTGAAATACATTTTAGATGATTTGGTACACCTAAACTCGATATCAAGTGGCGACTCCTATCTTTTCTTTAAAATCCTTTTTAAACTATTATTTTAGGTATAAACCGTCGCATATTTTAAGTCCCATTTTAGGACCTTTTTCTTTAATTATTCTATTTCTAAAATCAATAAATACATTTTTCAACACCTAAATTTTATTTTTCAAAAAATGTGGCGCGACCCAAAATAATGAAATCTAGGCATGTGTTGAATCCTCTTCCTTTTTCCGTTGTGCGAAAGCAATTTCACACGCTTCTAATGCAAAATTGAGGTTAATTTTGCTTTGTGTAATGTCTAGTGAAATCTTGTCCGAATGTATTCTTCCTTATTTTCTAGATTTGGAGCCTTTGTCCTATGATTTCATGGTTTTTGTTCAATTTCGATATGAGATGTGGGTTAAGGAAAATCAAAGTTGATTGGGATAGGATTTCGATCCCCTCCTATTTTCTTGCCATCTATTTTACCCATTTATTTAAATCTTAGTCAATAAAACATGACATAAATTAAAATATTGAAGCATAGTCCAAATTTCTGATTTTTTTGAATAATTTTATTCATTTTTTCTGTACAAGATATTTTACCATCCAATTACATGGAGCCTAAATGCTTCCTAATTGTTGTTGAGACAAAAAAGAATTGTTTAGTGTTCGCCAAACAAGCAAGACTACAGCAAGGCCCAAATTCCACAGGGCCCATATTAGCAATTTATCCAATATTAATTAACTTTAGCGGTTGGCCATTTGGCTTGATGGTTGAGGGTAGATTAGGCAATTCAGTATTTGGCATGTAACCCTAAATATTCATTAAATTTCGATAGCTTCTTCAAACAGAAGCGGTGCAGAGGCAGCGGCGGCTTTCTCAATCCTCAGAGCTTCTCTCTTCTCGGCCTTCATGTCTCTTGAGTAACCATGATGGTTGTGGGTACAACAATGTTTTTTTGCAAATTTAGATTTGGCTTTAATGCTATCGATGAATTATGCGTTTTTGAGGTGATATATTGTCGAATTCTATACTGATTCGATCGCGGTTTCTTTGTATAAATGGTGGTGATTAATTGTTACTGCCTCTTGACATTGATCAGCAATGATATTAGCTTATCAGTTATGATATCGGCTAAGAGTTTTTTTTAATTAACGAATGAGAAGAAGATGAAAGTGTTTAAGGTTGGATTTTGATAGATAATGAAGCTGAATGGAGTTAAAGTTGGATTTGGATGAATAATGATAAAGAGGCATATATATTTGAATGGATATCAGATTTATTTGGATGGCTTGTGCAAAATATTGTATATATGTACATGAATTGTAAGAGGGGAATTGATTGTATGCTGGCTTTGATTACAAATAATTTGATGTATGAATTTTTGCAAATTGTATAGTTATGTATTATATTGTTGTATTAGAGAAGTTTTAATGAGACTTTTGTTTCTTCTTTTTAAGTCTCAAACTAAAGAAACGAGAAATGAAGGATGTTGCAACTAGTGCTTGTCGGACTATCTTGCAATCAAGAGCTGTTATTGTTGGTCGTTTGCATACGAATTTCTGGAAATATAATTCGGGCTTTGGTTTTCTGTTAAACGTTTAGGCAAATGGGCAAAATGACAATTTGCGTGATTTAGTTTTCCTGCCAGTATGTTTTCAGGCATGAAAACAGGGAGAAAATAAACGGCAGCATAGTGTTTTGTACAGAATCTCATGGCCAAATCTGCTAGTCCTCCAGCGCTTGTTCCATGTTGCAGGCATCTTGAAGTTGAACTACAACTCTTTTGGTGTTTGCAATTGTACTATGCTATAAAAAGGTAGTTACGACCAACTAGTTTCTCCTTTGATCAGCACTAAAAAGGGCTCAAAAATAGATGCAAATTTTCTTTTAAAGATCAAAATGGTATTGAAATGGAATTGAATCTGCATTTTCACATTTGCAACATTATAGGCAGAGTCATCATGAACTTGTATTGTTAGTGCTGCAGCTTGACTGTGCGTTTAAAAGTTCCTAAATCAGAGAACATTTTGGAGGCTTTTGCCATTTGAATCTTACGAACTCCCCAAGAAATAAATTCTGCAGAAGATTCAACGTTGTGTAGAATCAAGAATGAGGTAAAATTGCATTACAATCTCCAACAATTGGACCAATACTTAACTGAGACACTATAGTACCAAGTTTGATGTTTGCATCTTCGTTAGATGAACAAGTTTTCCGGTTAGCCCATAACTGTTCCTTGAGCGGCTTCCCCTTTTATACTCATGAAAATTACATCTATAATTGTGGTTATATTATTCAGTGGAGAGATGCCTTGATTTGGGTTATATTATTCCTTTCAATTGCCTTAATAGTTGATTTCACTTGACTGATAGTTAAATTGATTAAATGACACAAAAGTTATACATTAGGGCCTAAAGTACAACATGCGTCCAATTCTTTTTATTTTTATTTTTATTTTTATTTTTTCTATAGTAGGAAATGGATGGAATTTAACAAGTAGGGAGAAATGGGATTTAAAACCAAGCCCTTTAAGTATTGAAACTTCAATTTTAACCACTTAATCAAGAGTTCCTCGTCCAATATGTGTCCAACTCTTAAGGAACGTACTGTAATTCCGAAATGGTTATAATTTTAAAAGCTTTTAGCATTTGCAGATTTTACACAAGATCACTGGGCTACCATATTGATCAACTATAATATATTAGTTTGTAGGGGCATCATGCGATGCATGATGTTGGCTAGATGAAAGCTATAAAAAATTTTGCGCATATATAAATGGAACACAGTATTCATAGATAAGTGAAGCTTGTAAAGCAATAACAGTGTACTAATGTACCAAATTTGAGAGTTAGCAGGAAGTTTTGAAAACTAAAGGCGTGGAGGACAAATATATTGTAGACATCAAAATTTTGTTAATGTTAATGTATTTTTAAATTTTTTCTATTTAATGAGTTATTTATTTTTTAATATTTTAATACAAATTTTTCTTATATTTGCAAGTTCGTTTTAGGAAAAAGTAAAAAAGTAAAAAAAATAAAAAATTAATTTTTGTAAAAATAAAGAGAAGTCATCATAAGCCACCATGAGCCTTCATGATGACTCATGATCGCCACCACCTTTTTTACCAAAGCACACGAGAGAAAGGAGGAGGGCTTCTTAAATTTTGCTCTGGAGCTCCTCACTCGGGGCTTTTCCCTGGAGCTCTCAACGGACAGAAGAAAAAAAAAAGGAGAAGCAAGAGAAGACGGGGAGCTCTGGCTCCCTCCCTTGGCTTAGGCTGCCAACAGAAAACAGAGAAGAAAAGAAAAATTTCCAGCTGACTACACTACACAAAACAAGAACAAAACTCCACTCCAGAAGACTCCCTCTCGGCTCTCCTTGTTCTCTCAAGAAAAAAAATTTTCCTTAGACAACAAGAAGCACTCTTACTCTCACCCTCGGCTCTCCTCTCTCCCAATATTTTCCCAACACACTTGCACACAACGAAAAGGAGGCAGCGATCGATTGGGCTATTGGAGCTTGGCAATTTCATCAAAAACTTTGGCCATGAGACCAAACTCTTCATTGAGGTATTTCTTGTCCTTTTTTCTAGCTTTTCTTTTTTTTTTTTTAATTAACTAGATTGAATGTATGTGTGATTGCTTGTGTGTTGTTTTATTTTGCTGGTTTTTTTGTTGTTGTATCGGTGAAATTTGGGAATGTCATAACCAGTTTAGGAAAAGAAAAATGATTTTTGTATATGCATGTTAACTGTTTGACAAAATGCCATAATGAAAAACGAATTAAACTAGTGAATATTTTGTGCTTATTTCTGGTGAAATAGACGGTTGTAGTTAGTATGTGGTTTGAAAAATGTTGAATTATTTAAGTATTTTGAAGTTTTGAGCATTAGAGGCATGTAAATATATATATATATATATATATATATATATATATATATATATATATATATATATATTCATTTTGGGCTGTTTTGTTTTGATTCATGGTTTGTTGTTGTTTTCTTGTTAAACTAAGAACATAGTTGCATTGTAGAAATCACAAGTAGCGTTTTGGTATAAAATATACAATTTTTTGGTGAGATTTTAGTGATTTTTGGGAAGCAAAACTGTGACTGTTTTTTGGCCTTTTGGCCACTTTTGGTTATTTTTTGTAAAATCTAACTTAAAAAATAGAATCTACGCCAAAAATCGAGTGGAGTGTGTATTTTGGTGAAATTTGGCAACCGAAAAATTCACCGGCGGCCACCATGGCCACCAACTGAAGCTTGTTCGGTAGGCCGGATAAGAAGAAGAAGAAACGGCAGTGGAATGAAGAGAAAAAGAAGAACAGAAAGAAAAGAAAGGAAAGAAAAGAAAAGAAGAGAAAAAAAATGATTTGGGCTAATGTTTTTTTTCTAGTGGACTTGTGGTTATTTTGATTGGGTTTTGGGGATGGGTTTTGGTTTATGTCTTTTGGGTTTCGGTTTGGGTTAGGAGGTCAGAGTCCATGCATTTTTTGGTTGGGCTTGAGTGATCAAAAGACGGGCTGGCCTGCTCGTTTCTCTTGGACTTTCGGCTGGGCTTAGGTAGTGTTTGGCCCAAAGAAATAAAATGATGGCCCGATGGCCTTTTCCTTGCCCAAATCAGAAACCAAAATTTACACTTTAACCCCTGATCTTTGGATTAGTTTTATTGCGGCCCAGAACATTTTAAATTTCTTTCACTTAGGTTCTTAAGTTAATTTCACTTTGGTCCCTGAACTTTATCTTTCATTTAAGTTTGACCCTTAAACTTTGGAAAAATATATTTTTGACCCTAAATTTTTTTTAATTTTTGTAATTTAGTCCCTAGTGAATTTTGATTCTTTTTATTATGATTATTTCTTTTCTTTAATAGCTAATTATGTTGCTTTTGAATATATTTAACTTGTAATTTTTAGATGTTCTTAAGTTTCTTTATATTTGACATATTAATGTGAATTTAGTAATTTTATCATTATTATTACTTTCAATTAAATTGGTGCCATGATTCTTTTGTTCATTTTGAGTATAAATAGGGCAACTTGACTTCCATTTAGTCACCACTTTAAAAGGGAGGTACCCCTATTATTATTTAAATGTCAATTACGTGCTCTTATGTGCTCCTACGTGTTCCTATGTATTTATATATTTTTATATGTTTTGTTATTTATTTGATTTAAATGTTCATTCCAATTTTCTTATATTTGTTTAGTTAATTTTTATAATTATTTGAGAGGCATTTAAATATCTCAAAAAAAATGTAATAGATAAGTTTACTTCATCGTATTTTTCCATTTTAGATTGTAGTTAGACTCCCCGTTGTAATAGGTAGGTTTTGTATGTTTATGTGACTTATATGTTATGTGTTTTATCCGCTTTTCTTAAGATTGTTGCATCTAAATATTATGTTCATGTGTTATGTACTACGTGTTTTTGTATGTATATTTGTTTTAATTTATGCCTATTTGTCTTATTATGTATTATTAATGCCTGACGTCACCATACTAGTCCAATGCTAGTTGTGGTTCTCCCTCCGTTTACTTGCTAGTTCAACGCTAGTAAGAATTTTTTAGAAATGGACTAGTCCAATGTTAGACCCCTAGATCGTTCGTGCGTTAGATTCATTTTTGTGTGACATTCATTACATTTTCATACATATTTTATTTTAGGATCTTTTCTCATTTGCATGATATTTCCTATTATATTATCCATTACCCCCTATCCTCTATATGTGTTAATCATATCATTTAGAATTGCATCTTATTTAAGAAATTGTGGAATAAGTTAGTTCATTTGCTTGTTCATATTAGGAGAATTATTCTTTGAACATAGATATGGGTGATTATAACTTTTTTAGTTTAAATGCCCCATCGATCTCTGTATAAGAAAATTATGTCACGAGTTTTTACCTCCCGTACCCATTATGATGCATCCCTATTCTTTGATCACTTATATCTAGATATAAAATTTAAATTTTCTTTTCTTTTCTTTTCTTTGAATTTCATTCATGCATGCTTGTGACCCCTTTCAAGGGATTATTTTAGATTTCGCAATTAATGCAATTGGTATCGATTAAACCCTTGAATCCTCTCGACGTTTTTATAAATTTAGATTTGCGTTCATGTAGGAATCATTAAATTGTGATAAATTTAAGGGTTAGATTAGAAAAATTTTGTCTAAACCTCGCAACTAACTTAGACTGGATTGAAAGGGTGTCTTAGATTTGAGTTAATCGAATCTTTGCCTTTCCTTTCTTCAACCGTGAATCGCGAACTCATTTTCTCTTGTTTTTCAAAAATTTTTGTCGAAAAGGGTTTTATTTTATTTTATTTTTATTTTTGCCAAAAATATTTTTGGGATGACTTGGTATATCAAAATTCAATACCAAGTGACGACTCTTAATTTTTCTTAAAAATCTTTTTAAACTAAATTTTGAACCTAAACTGTCGCATTTTTTAAAGTCCCATTCTAGATCCTTTTTCACTTATTTTTTAAATAAAATCACATATTTTGTAAACACCATATTTCCATCGTGAAAAAATGGGGCGTGACTCCACTTGGCGACTCTTACATCTTTTCTAGAGTCGCCAAGTTGTCGCGCCCTATTTTTCGCGATGAAAATAAATGAGGTGTTTATAAAAGATGTGATTTTATTTAAAATTAAGTGAAAAAGGACCTAAAATGGGATTTTAAAGAATGTGATAGTTTGGATCCAAAATTTAGTCTGAAAGGGTTTTTAAGAAAAAGAGGAGTTTCCATTTGGTATTGAATTTTGGTGTACCAAGTCACTCGAAAAAATATTTTTAACAAAAAATAAAGTAAAATAAAATAAAACCCTTTTTTACAACTCCGGATCTTTGAAAAACAAAAGAAAATGAGTTCGGGCGTCACGGTTGAAGAAAGGGAAGGCTAATGTTCGATTAACTCAAATCTAAGGCACCCTTTCAATCCAGTTTAAGCTAGTTGCGGGTTTAGTCAAAAATTTTCTTAATCTACCCCTTAAATTTATCACATTTGGATGTTTCCAATATGGATGCAAAACTAAATTTATAAAATATCGAAAGGGATAAAATATCCATTCAAGGATTTAGTTGATATCAATCGCATTAATTGCGAAGATCAAAATAATTCCTTTAAGGAGTCACGAGCATGCATGAATGAAATTCAAAGAAAAGAAAATTAAATTATATATATAGGTACAAGTGACCAAAGACTAGGGAATGCAACATAACGGGTATGGGAGGCAAAAATTCGTAACATAATTTTCTTATACAGGGATTAATGGGGTATTTAAACTAAACAGTTATAATCACCCATTTTTCATGTTTGAAAAATAATTTTCCTAACATGAACAAGCAAATGAATTAGCTTAAATGAAATGCAATTCTAAATGACATGATTAATACATATAGAGGGTAGCGGGTAGAGGATAGGAAATATCATACAGATGAGAAAAGATTCTAAAATAAGAATATGCATAAAAATGTAATGAATGTCACACAAAATGAACCTAACGCACGAACGATCTAAGCGTCTAGTATTGGACTAACCCATTTCTAAAAAATCCTTACTAGCGTTGGACTAGCAAGTAAACGGAGGGAGAAGCCACAACTAGCGTTGGACTAGTATGGTGACGTCATGCATTAATAATACATAGTAAAATAAATAAGGTATAAATTAAAACAAATAAATATGTAAGAGCATATAACACATAAATATAATATCTACATGCAAAAATACTCAAAAAAGCGGATAAAGCACATAACATATAAGTCACATAAACACGCAAAACCCTATCTATTACAGTGGGGAATCTAACTAAAATCTAAAATAGAAAAATATAATGAAATAAACTTATCTATCCTATCTATTACAATAGGGGACCTAATTACAATCTAAAATAGGAAAATATAATAAAACAAATCTAGCTATCCTATCTATTACATTTTTGAGGTATTTAATGCCTCTCAAATAATTATAAAAATTAACTAAACAAATACAAGAAAATTCGAATGGACATTTAAATCAAATAAATAAAGCATATAAAAATATATAAACACATACGAACACGTAGGAGCACGTAATTGATATTTAAATAATAATAATAGGGATACCTTTCTTTTGAAGTGGTGACTAAATGGAGTCAACTTGTCATATTTATACTCAAAATGAACAAAAGAATCACGGTACCAACTTAATTGAAAATAATAATAATGATAAAAAATACGAAATTCACCTTAACATATCAAATGTAAAGAAATTTAAGAACATCTAAAAAATCACAAGTTAAATATATTCAAAAGTAATATAATTAGCTATTTAAGAAAAGAAACAGTCATAATAAAGAGAGTCAAAATTCACTAGAGACTAAATTGTAAAAATTAAAAAACTTTTGGGGTTAAAAATATAATCTTTCCAAAGTTTAGGGGTTAAAATTAAATAAAAGATAAAGTTCAGGGATCAAAGTGCAATTAAGTTAAGGACCTAAGTAGAAGAAATTTAAAATATTCTGAGCCGCAGTAAAACTACTCCAAAGATCAGGGGCTAAAGTGAACATTTTGGTTTTTGATTTGGGCAAGAAAAAGGCCATCAGGCCTTTCTTTTATTTTTTGCTTGGCCGGAAATTCCTAAGCCCACCCGAAAACCCAGAAAATAAGCCAATAACCCATTTCTAAAATCCAAGCAAAATAGACTAGATTTTATATCAAAACCCAACCAAACAAACCTCAATCCAACCATCCAACTATTTTTACTAAACCCAACAATATAAAAATTTACTAAAATTTATTAAAGACTGAGTATACTCTAAATCGTAGAAATTATTTGCTCAAAATGGATTTGAAATATATATAAAAAAAAGGATTAGATCTCAATGGGGCAGAAATGGTTCGATTGCAGAAGTTTTCGGGTCATAGCGAAATTAGACAAAAGTTGAGGGGTCAAAAATGTAATTTTTCCAGATCATCATGCAAAGCTTACGAAGTCATTTTTTGCAACTTTCCTTCAACGTTCTGTACGCGGCAGTGGCGCCACCGCTGGACTGCTGCCGATTGTCGATAAATATTTCGGTCACCAAATTTTACCAAAATACATACCCCAACTCTATTTTTAGCGTAGATTCCATTTTTGAAGTTATTTTTTACAAAAAATGGTCCGAAAGTATCCAAAATGCCAAAAGACAAACCAGTTTTTACTTTTTCAAACACTCAAATCTTCACCAAAAATAATAAAATTTATACTACAGCACTCCTTGTGATTTTTACAACATAACTATGAATTAAAATCAATAAAAGCAACAACAAATATGATAAAATTAAATCAAAACAGTTCTAAAATAAAAAGAATTCTTCAATATTATAACCAAACATTTTCAAACCTTGTGCTAGTTAGTGGTCAACTATTTTGACGAAAATATGCACAAAAGATTCACTAACTTAATTCACATTTTCATTGTGGCATTTTATCAAACACAAACAAGGCATTTACAAAGCCATTTCGCTTTTCTTAATTTTTGTTCATGGCTTATTCTGAAATTTCATCAACTCAATCAATAAAAGGAAACTAATAAAAGCAAAAGAAATTTAAGCAATGAAGCATGGATTTAATATGATAAAAAATTGAAAATATATCTCAATAAATATGGCAATCTTTCGATTGATGCTTTTGGTAAAGCTTTTGAACCTTAGCCGTTTCTTGCTTGATTCTCCTTTTTGTACTTGAATTGTGAGAAAAATGTGTGTGGGGTTGTGTTGGAAATTTTGGGATGAATGGTCGAGGGAAATTTTTCTTCTTCTTCCGTGTTTCTCTTCTGCCTTCCAAACCCAGAGAAAGTCCCCCCTTTTTTCTTTCTTTTGTCCGTTAAGGGTCTTGTCCGTCAATGTCAAAAGTCAAGAGAATCCAAAGCTCCCAAAAATTTTCTTTTGTTTGGCCTTGGTCAAAATAATGATATGGTGGGAAGCATCATGATGACCAAATCATCATGATGTCTCCATCTCTTTTTTTATTTTTTATTATTAACTTTTTCTATTTTTATTTTCACAAAAATCAAATTTATTTTGTTTTGTTTTTTCTTTTCCTAAAACAAACCTGCAAAAATGAGAAAAATTTACATTAAAATGCAAGAAAATAAATAATTCATTAAATAGAAAAAATTCAAGAAAATATTAGGAATTGACAAAAATTTGTAGACACCAAAATTTTGTCAATTTTAATGTTTTCTTGAATTTTTTTCTATTTAATGAGTTATTTATTTTCTTGCATTTTAATGTGCATTTTTCGCATTTTTACAGATTTGTTTTAAGAAAAGAAAAATAAAAGCAGAAAAAACAAAACAACAAAATTGATTTTTGAAAAAATAAAAAATAAAAAAAAGAAAAGAAAATGGAGACATCATGATGACCAAGTCATCATATGTCTCCATTTTCTCTGGGCTTGGAAGGCAGAAGAGAAACATGGAAGAAGAAGAAAAATTTTCCTCGGCCATTCATCCCAAAATTTCCAACACAACTCCACACACATTTTTCTCACAATTCAAGTACAAAAAGGAGAATCAAGCAAGAAACGGCCAAGGTTCAAAAGTTTTACCAAAAGCATCAACCGAAAGATTGCCATATTTATTGAGGTATATTTTCAATTTTTTATCATATTAAATCCATTGCTTAAATTTCTTTTGCTTTTATTAGTTTCCTTTATTGATTGAGTTGCTGAAATTTCAGAATAAGCCATGAACAAAAATTAAGAAAAGAGAAATGACTTTGTAAATGCCTTGTTTGTGTTTGATAAAATGCCACAATGAAAATGTGAGTTAAGTTAGTGAATCTTTTGTGCATATTTTCGTCAAAATAGTTGACCACTAACTAGCACAAAATTTGAAAATGTTTGGTTATCGAAAATTTTGGAGTTTTTGGGCCTTAAAAGTATTGAAGGGGTTCTTTTTTATTTTAAAACTGTTTTGATTTAATTTTGTCATATTTGTTGTTGCTTTTATTTATTTCAGTTCATAGTTATGTTGTAAAAATCACAAGGAGTATTGTAGTATAAATTTTATGATTTTTGGTGAAGATTTGAGTGTTTGACAAAATAAATATGGTCTGTCTTTTAGCATTTTGGATACTTTCGGGTTATTTTTTGTAAAAAAATAACTCCAAAAATGGAATCTACGTGAAAAATCTAGTTGGGTGTGTATTTTGGTAAAATTTAGTGGTCGAAAAATTTACCGACTATCGGCAGCAGTCCGGCAGTGGCACCGCTGCCGCCTACATTGAAGGAAAGTTGCAGAAGATGACTTCGAGAAAAATACCTACATTGAAATAAAAACAAGAGTCGCGGCCATGGTCTACATTGAAGGAAAGTTGCCGAACCTGTACAATAATAAATACCTACTCGAGAAAAATACAGATTTTGTATATAGCGGTGAGTAGGGTCGAATCCACAGGGACAGGGGATAATTCGTTTATTCTAGAGTTCAAAGTATGGGGGGTTTTGGATTAAATGCTAACTAAATAAATTAACTGCAGAAAATAATTGATTAAGAGAAATAATTAAGGGAAAACTCTAGCCAAGGGTACACTTCAGAAATGGTTCATGCACTGATCATTGATGCAGAAATAATTCCAACATTTAGTAATAGATTGGTTATAGTTGTCATGCACGCGATAAACAACCAACCCTTCCTTAATTTATCGATAGCTAAGGTACGACCGTTAGCTATTTCTCTAACCCAAAAACAACCTTAGGTACGACCATAGGATTTAATTTCTAGATTGCATTAATAGTTAGAAAGGCTCAATCCTAACCAACAAACACGCTACGAGGGTTTGTTTAAGCTAGATCATATGCTCCCCTGACATAAACCCAATTACGCCAGTTGCTACTGAGATAGAGATAACGAACAATTACGGATTCAATTACCCATATTTAGCAAAAATAGCCTATATGAATAATTAATTATTGCGCACTAATCAATCATACACAAGACCATAGCAATTAAAATCAAGGAACATATAAATACCAATAAATGAAGAAAATAATTAAAACAGATTCGATCTCACAGTAATTGTCGAACCAAATCGTCAGTTGTCCCCTTGACTAGAAAAACTTAGCCACGCCTCATGAGAAAATCTTCCCGTTGGGGAATATTGTCGAACACCTGGCGTGTGTCAGAGGCCAGTCAAAAGAAAGAAAACTAGAACTAAACTAAAAAACTAAAACTAAAGCCCTCGATGTCCTTTGCTTCTGTACGTTGTCCCCTTTTAAAGCAATAAAAGAAAGATGACTAAAAGCTATCTAGGTGGTCCCCACCCATGTGGACAAAGCCTCCCAAGTACTTCTTGTTCCAAGTCTCTCTACGTTGCTTTCTTTGAAGCCCAAATGACCAAATGCCTTTCACTAGCTTGTGGTCCCCCACCAATTCAAGGGCCCAAGGATTGAAACCCTTAGAAGTCTCCATATTTTTCACAAAGTCCCTCCTTTTTGGTAGTTTTCTGCTTCATTCTTGAAATTGATTCCAAATATCAAATATGAGTAAATATCAGCAATTAACACAATATTTGTCAGGGATAGAAGGGAAAATTAATAATAACAATACTAACAAATTATACCCTATCAGATACTTTCGGGTTATTTTTTGTAAAAAATAACTCCAAAAATGGAATCTACGTGAAAAATCTAGTTGGGTGTGTATTTTGGTAAAATTTAATGGTCGAAAAATTTACCGACTATCGGCAGCAGTCCGGTAGTGGCACCGCTGCCGCCTACATTGAAGGAAAGTTGCAGAAGATGACTTCGGAAGCTTTGCATGATAATTTAGAAAAATTACATTTTTTGACCCCCCCAACTTTTGCCTAATTTCACTATAACCCGAAAACTTCTGCAATCGAACCATTTCTGCCCCATTGAGATCTAATTCTTTTTTCATATTTCAAATTCATTTTGAGCAGATAATTTCTGGAATTTAGAGTATAATCAGTCTTTAATAAATTTTAGTAGATTTTTATATTATTGGGTTTAGTAAAAATAGTTGGAGGGTTGGATTGAGATTTGTTTGGTTGGGTTTTGGTATAAAAATCTGGTCTATTTTTGCTTGGATTTTAGGAATGGGTTGTTGGCTTATTTTCTGGGTTTTTGACGTGGGTTTAGGAGGTTAAAATCCAACACTTTTTGTTGAATTTTTGGATTGGGTTTTACACCTGGGTTTAATTGGTAAAAACAAGTAGGCTGACCTACTTCTTTTTTGGACTTTCGTTCGGGCCAAGTGGCTTAGCCCAAGGAGAAGTCAGAAAATGGCCCATTGGCCTCTATCCTTTTAGAAACCAAAAAATGAAATTGCAAGCCAGTCCTTAGACTTTTGAATAATTATATTGTGACCTTAAAAACTTTAATTTTTTACTTAGGTCCTTAAATTAATTGCACTTTGGTCCCTGAATTTTATATTTTATTTAATTTTGACCCCTAAATTTTTGAAAAATTATATTTTTGACCCTAAAAGGTTTTTCATTTTTTATAATTTAGTCCTTAGTGAATTTTGACTTTCTTTATTATGATTGTTTCTTTTCTTTAATAGCTAATTAGGTTACTTTTGAATATATTTAGTTTGTAATTTTTAGATGCTCTTAAATTTCTTTACATTTGACATGTTAAGGTGAATTTAGTATTTTTTCATTATTATTATTTTCAATTAAATTGGTGTCATGATTCTTTTGTTTATTTTGAGTATAAATAGAGCAATTTGACTCCATTTAGTCACCACTTCAAAAGGGAGGTATCCCTATTATTATTTCAATGTCAATTACGTGCTCTTATGTGCTCCTACATGTTCCTATGTGCTTATATTTTTTTTATGCTTTATTTATTTGATTTAAATGTTTATTCAAATTTTCTTATATTTGTTTAGTTAATTTTCATAATTATTTGAGAGACATTTAAATATCTCAAGAATGTAATAGATAGGAAAACTATATTTGTTTTACTATATTTTTCCATTTTAGATTGTAATTGGGTCCCCTATTGTAATAGATAGGGTAGATAGGATTTTTTTTTATTTCCCTATTTTAGATTGTAGTTAGACTCCCCGTTGTAATAGGTAAGTTGTGTGTTTATGTGATTTATGTGTTATATGCTTTAGTCGCTTTCTTTAGGATTTTTGCATCTAGATATTATGTTTATGTGTTATGTGCTACGTGTTCTTACATGTTTATTTGTTTTAATTTATGCCTTATTTATCTTACTATATATTAAGAATGCATGACGTCATCACACTAGTCCAACGCTAGTTGTGGTATTTCCTTCCGTTTACTTGCTAGCCCAACGCTAGTAAGGACTTTTAGAAATTGGTTAGTCCAACGCTAGACTCTTAGATTGTTCGTGTGTTAGATTCATTTTGTGTGACATTCATTACATTTTCATGCATATTTTTATTTTAGGATCTTTTCTCATTTGCATGATATTTCCTATTATATTATCCTCTATCCCCTATCCTCTATATGTGTTAATCATATCATTTAGAATTGCATCTCATTTAAGAAATTGTAGAATAAGTTAGTTCATTTGCTCGTTTATATTGGGAGAATTATTCTTTGAACATGGGAACTGGGTGATTATAACTTTTTAGTTTAAATACTCATTAATCCATGTATAAGAAAATTATGTCACGAGTTTTTGCCTCTCGTACACATTATGTTGCATTTTCTTTTCCTTGGATCACTTATACCTATGTATATAATTTAATTTTCTTTTCTTTTCTTTTCTTTTAATTTCATCATTTGCATACTCGTGACATCTTCAAGAAATTATTTTAACTTTCAAAATTAATGCGATTGGTATCAATTAAACCCTTGAATGAACATTTTGTCCCTCTCGATATTTTTATAAATTTAGATTTGGACCCATGTAACAAACATTCAAATGTGATAAATTTAAGTGTTAGATTAAGAAAATTTATCAACTAAACCTCGCAACTAATTTAGACTAAATTGAAAGGGTGTATTAGGTTTGAGTTAATCGAACATTTGTCTTCTCTTTCTTCAACCGTGACTCCCGAACTCATTTTCTCTTGTTTTTCAAAGATTTGAAGTTGTCGAAAAGGGTTTTATTTTATTTATTTTATTTTTTTCATTTTAACAAAAATATTTTTGGGTGACTTGGTACATCTAAACTCAATACTAAGTGGCGATTACCCTTTTTCTTAAAAACCCTTTTATACTAAATTTTGGATCCAAACTGTCGCATTCTTTAAAATCGCATTCTAGGTTTTTTTTCACTTATTTTTAAATAAAATCACATCTTTTATAAATACTTATTTTTCTATCGTGAAAAATGGGGCTCGACAACTTGGCGACTCCACTGGAGACGCTAGAGAATCCAAGCACTTTGTTTAGTTATTTCTTTCTCTTTTTAACCCTTTTATTTATCATATTTGGATGTTTCAGGTTGCATTTTTTTTAGGATGTTTTGCATTCCACACTCGTATTCGTTTCTCGTTTTTGGTGTATGTGATGAATGGTTTGTCTATTTACTTTTATTTATTTACTTATTCGTATCTCGTTTTGCATTTGGGGATGGGGAGCGAGATTGCCCTAGTGCCTTCATGCATATTTAATGGTATTACTCCCTCCCGTCAAAGGAGCACTTCAAACGTGCATACGTTATTCCTTTTAACCCTTTATCTTATTTTCTTTTAGTGGTTTTCACACCGCTCCTTCCTGTTAGGATTAGGATGAATCCACTTGGATATGTGGCCGTGGCACGACATGCACGTAGCAATGTTTGGGAGATCACTCAAGCCACCAACTAAAGGCTTTGGAATTGATGACCCTTCATCCTTTTGTCTGAAGGCTTGAGGATCTGAAACCTTTTCGAGTCTAGATGCATTAGTGAACTAATCCTTATGCATTCATTTAGAAATCACCTAAGATAGAGCCTTCATCTACCCTATTAAGAACACTAGACACGAGGGGACGGATTCTACCCCTTTCTTTTCTTTATCTTATATTTCTGTATTATTTTGTTGCTCCAATCTATTATGTGTTGTTTATTAAACTAATCATTGATTTATTTTCTTATATTGCATTCATAAACCCTAGAAACAAGAGTCCTGGCGTGGTACTCACTTAGGGTAGACCTTTTTTTGTAAATAGCACGTTTAAATTTCAGTTTATCGCATTAATATTATGTATATATATATATGCATGTCATTTTAGACTTACCCCGACATCAAAATGGGGCACACTTAGATCATATTTCAATTATCGTATTGCATATTTATCCGCTTTAATAAATTATCATCATGCATTAATCTTAGAGGGAATGCCACTTAGGGAATCCCACATTAGGGGTAAGCTACTTTGTGTCTCGGATATGTAATCCAATGAAACTTGCACGTTTATATTTTTGTACCATTCAAATGGGTAGTGCACAAGGTAAGGTAGGATCTGATCCCTTCCACGATGACGACATTGAAAATGATGGAACAGTTTTTGCGCATTAGAATATGAGGCTTTAATAATAATTTTTTGGCCATTTTGTCAAAGTTGGTAAAATTCCTTGCATAAAGGACATTAAATTGAAGAAATTCACAAATAATTCCTGATTGTTGAGATAATAAATATATCGAGATCAAATCTTGATTTTAGAAGGCTCATGGACTAATACATTGCAACAAATTTTGTGAGTTTTGAAACTACAAATGGGGGAGCAATCCAGTCATTTTTTGAATAAATCGTCAATTTTATTCAATTTATTCATTTTTAGGACAATACAATCAATTTTGAATAAATTATCAATTCCATCCAATTCATTATTCATTTAGTCAATTTTTTTTTGAATAAATCTTCAATTTTACCCAATCCATTTGATCAGTTTTATTCACTTTTAGGATAATCCAGTCAATTTTTAAACTAATCATCAATTCCATTCGATCCATTTAATCCGTTTTATTCTCTTTTAAAGTTTCAATCTATGGTTTACCAAAGAAACTAGTCGAGACATTTCAATTCTTTCAAAAAAAAGTTTTTCACACTAAATTGATTTTTAATATCACTTTATGTGTCAATCAAAGCAATCAGTCCATTCGGACTTTGTCCTTATTTTCTTAGGACAAATTGTCTTTTGTCACTCCAATTAGCCAAATTTTTCAAAATTGTCTTTTATTTGAATCTCAATAAGTCGATCGGATCCATCAGATATTGTATGGTGCCTATACTAGAAGATTGCAATGTTAGGCCAATCCTTGGCATAAAAGGGCTCCCCCATAGGACATGCATATCGATTTCACAGTTTTGCTTATTCATTCTGGATATTTTTTCTTTTATTTTTTCCCCCTCCACATTTATAAAAAGATGTTTCAATAAGGTAAAAAAATATTTTTTCTATATCTAATAATATTTTTGATCTGATAAATTTTGAAAATTACAAGTGTTACTTGATTTTTAGATAGATCCTATAATGAAAAGAATGACAAATCCATCTGAAAATGCTAGTCTAAAGTATTTAAAAAATCTCTTGATTCATTGTTTCTAATACATTTTGTCTCAACAGATAGAAAGAAAGTGTATATATATATATAAATGTATTCTTTAGAGGTTTTACTTTTCTCATATGTATTATATTTGAGTACAAAAAAAATTTCAAACATTTGAATAATAAATTTTTTTATTTAGATAATTATTGTTTTGTATATATTCATTCTTTATTTGTTCATTGGGAAATTTCATGATGAATTTTAAGAAATAAGACTAAATTGAGATTTTTTGACCTCTTATTTGAAAATTCATGAGTGCATGTCCAATTTCCAAAAATCTTTGTATACACTAAATTTGTTGTCTAAACTATTCAATGAGAGTAGTCGAAAATAAAAGGGGTCACTCAAATTTGATAGTTTGTCATAAAAAATCAACCCCGACACTTTTCTTTTTCATTTTTTTGTCCATTTCTATTGAACCTCCAAGGTCAGTCGCATTGGTTGATTAGCTTCAAAGTGAGACAATTTTTACCGTGAAAATGTCCAATGTGTCTAACCAGATTCAATCCACATCTGAATGGCAAAAATGTACATTACTTCTTATTTGTTTTGAAAATTTGGAATGATACTTTAGGCTTTCGTTTATCTATCTATACAGATTTTATCATTTATTTTTTCATTTGAGACTTTAAAAAATAGAATTTCGTTTCAAATAAAAGCCTCAATGATCATGACCCTACATAGAAAAATTTTTAAATGTCAAAAGGAAATGGATTTTTCCAACAGGCTATTGTTTACTTTGGTTGTCATGAGAAATAAGAATGATGCTTTGGTCATTGTTTCTACCATCTAAACACTTTTTATCTTTTGTATCCTTATTTGAGGCTAAATTGGTGGTTCATTTCAAAAGCACTTATGATAGCACCCTTACTGTGAGAACCCGTAAATTCCTCTTAATAATTTTCCTAGGGTTTATCCCCTTTAATGGCATGTTTTCTGCATTTTCTGGCTAGAAATATTTTCCTGGTGAATTTTATGAGCAATTATAGTTTTTAGATGTTTTTTCTAGCATTGGTGAATTTTTAGAAAATTAAGATTATCTATTGGATGTGGGACCCACTAGTGCGAAAAGTTCGAAAAAATTCGGCCAATAAGGTTAAGTTTCGGATACTGTGAAAAATTTATCGGGTGTTAAGAGATAAGTAGAGAGTGAGATTTGATTGATGAGAGAGAGAAAAGAAAGGATAGGAATGCATTTATGATAGTGACAAGTGTCACAAGATCATTGGAGTTGACTTAAGAAATACTATTCACATTTTTGACTTTTTTGACCAAAGGATTATATATCTCAAAAAAATCACAAAATTCACCATTTTTCTTCTCATTGTGGCCGAACCTCTCACTTGCAAGAAGGAAGAAAATTCTTCAACATTTCAAGCTTCCAACTTGTCCAAATCCACCAAATCAAGTGTTTAACTTAGTTTTTACTCCATACAATCTTTCCTTCTAGTGATAGTAAGGGTATTAGTGAAGTTTGTTTGAAGCTCTAAGATGACCAACACCTCTCTACATCTCTTGATACTTGGTAAGTGATGCTTGAACCTCTACTACATCTAATGATGGTTATAGTATGCTTAGAAGTGGCTTGAGTGTTGGAATATGTGATTTATTTCTTGATTTGAAGAGTTTTGGTGAAGTTTTCCATTTTATGATGAATTTTCTGGTTTCATATGATTTTGATGTTGTGGACTAGTATGATGGTTGGTAATAAGGGGCTTTGGCTCTAGTGGGTGTGAATTGTTGATAAATGCAACCAATTTTGGATTTGAAGTGAATTGTGAAAAGTTAGGGTTCATGAACCCTTATTCTGTCCGAAATTTTAGGTCATAGCTAGCGGCCGAATTGGACTTTTCTCAAAACATGAAAGTTGTAGGTATTGGTGAGTATGAAGTGCCTGCAAAATTTCAGGGCATTTGGAGTAGTATAGAGAGAGTTATGCCGTTTTTACTGTTGCTGTTTTTGGTGAACAGAATGTGCGGAACTGCGATAGTAATTGCCTATTTTGACTGGATTTGGTTTGGATTTTGAAGTTGGTGTCTTCTGATGAAATGTTACTGGATGTCTTAGCTATCATATGCCTTTGGAATTTCGGCATTTGGACTTGTATAGACTGAGTTATAGTAATTACAGTTTTGTGTAATTTGCAAACCTGTTTTGGGAATTCTGGTATAGTATTTTGCATATTTGACCTAGTTGTGTTAGGAACTGGATTGAGTGACCTTCTACATTGTTGTAGCCCTGTTTCATAGCTTCGAAATGGTGGGTCTTACACCCCTAACCGATAATTGTAGTGAGAGTTGTGCCATTACCGCATTATGACGTCAAAACCGGTTTTCTTATCAAGGCCTACATTAAAGCCCTTTCTTAATTTCTGGTTGCCTATGATGCTTATTTATGCATATGAAACCCTATTAGGGTTAAGATTGGTATGGTTTTATGACTCGTTATCGAGTCTCCATGTTTTTGTTTGCATGTTTAGGGCTCGCTCTCATTCCGGTCTTTTCCTAACTAACTTTTGTACTTGTACTACTTTGAGCCTAGTGAGCGGCTTTTGGGAAATGAGATGACTTTTGTGTGAAATGTTGGGACTGATTTGAGGAAATAATGAAGCCTTAATGGTTGGAAAAGTAAGAATTTTAGGGACGGTGCTGCCCGATTTTCTAGGCCGTTTGGTTTCTTTAAGTAGATTTGCCTTTTGGTGGAAATGAAAGGCTTTTGGGTTGTTTGCGCCTAAGTCTTCATGTTACCTTTTTGTTTCCAAGAAAATCATGTTTTCCACCCTTGCATTAGTAATTATTTTGGCGAGGCATACGACTAGTAGTCGAGCCTCATGTGCATTGTGTTTACTCGATTCTGGAAGTAAAACCTTCAATTGGTTTATTTTGATTATTTTAGGGTTTCTTGGCGATTAAGGCCAATCTGAAGTGAAAACTTTTGAAGTTGAGCCGGTGAGTGTACCACTCCCCTCCATTGCTGTTTAACTTGATTTCTGCTCTGCAATCTGTTTAACTTGATTTCTGCTCTGCAATCTGTTTATTTGTTCGAGACGAGGGTGTACTTTATCACACTCGTTCTCTAGTCTGTTCATATGCCAATTTACTATGCAAAATTTGAATCTGTTATCTGTGTCTGCATCTGTTCGGATTTCTATGACCTATGAGCTCAATCCTGTGGCTAAGTTATTCGAGTCGGGCCGGCAAGGGCCTGGACGATTAGATAACGAACCACGGTAGTCTGTTCGGGGATTTTGGGTATTGAGACCCTTGATTCCGGGTATACTATTTCTGTTCGGTTACGGTGAGCGGGCCCGGTAAAGGGGTGTTTGGTGGACGGAATTCGGTGTAAAGAGGGGTCTACGGACGCGTTGGTTCTATATACGTTGACGGAGAGTCAACCGGTTTGGATCAAGTACTGCGCTGGGAAATTTGGCTCCTGAGAGCCACCCGTATCCTTCTGATTTGAATCATTGGTTCTTTTGCTTTACCTCTGACATGTGTACCTGATTTGTTAAATGTGAAATGCCATGATTTTAATGCTATCTGTTTGGTATCTCATTGAGCGCAAGCTCACCCCTTTCTGTTCCTTTTGTTTTCCTTATAGGAAAATAAACCCTTTTGGTCTGGATTTGACAAATGGCTGCCAAATTGAGCTAGTTGAACATATCTTTTGTATAGCTCATGTACTAAAACCCTAAGTGTACTTTTGGGGAGTTTTCTCTTTTGATTTGGCAAATTTGAAAACTTTTGTATGTCATTTTGATTTGTAAACGCTAAAGTTCAGATGTGAATGTTTGTTGGCTATTTCGGTTGGGTTCTGACGGGTCGGTCACTATTCATGGCCGACTCCGGATTTCATTTTTTTATTTTGGGTTATTTTACCATTTTGACTCGTTTACGCTCGTTCGTAAGTTCCGGATCGCTATAGATAGTTCTAGTCTGCATCGTGAGTCCTGGCGAGAGCTGGGCAGGCAGTCCGCTCACCCCTTTGGTTCGCCTTAGGGGAAAGTGGGGCTGTTACACTCACACTGGGGAAGGAGATTTGAAAAAAAAAAAAAAAAGAGGAAAACTACAAGTAGGGGGAATTTGACTCTGCCATTGATATTTGGTCTTCAATATCGGAAAGAAAGAGGGCCCATCTATATTCCAAAATTAGGAAGTTTTCAATTCTATCATTGACATTTGGGATCTCAGTATTGGTAAAAAAAAGAAAAAAGAGAGAGGGAGAGAGAAACAAAGAAAAATGTGAAAAAAATGATGAAATGAAAAGAAAAATGCAAAGACATCCAATGCTGAATTCTCTCTAGTGATTGATAAAAAAAAAAGGAGTCAAAATGGGGTCCTAGATTTTAAGTCCAAAACTAGGGCAATTTTTGGGAAGAAATGTGATGTTAAGTGCATTGTTCTTCAAAATTTTATTTCTTTTAGCTATCGTTGTCAAACCATATTACAAGCTCATAAAGTCCATCGCTGACTTATCTTTCATGATAATTTGAAATAACGATCATGTCTATATCATAAGACCATAACCTGTTTTTATATATTTATCTATCGTTTCTATCCATATATTACAAGCTTATAGAGCTTATATGTTGACTGAATTTTCTCAAGAAATAAGAGTGATAAACTATTTGCTTTCACCAACATGTGATATTGAATGTGTTAGATACAATTTGGGCACAAAAATAAGACAGATCCTGACTTATCATTTCTTCCTGAGCCACCTCAAAATTAGGAATAATACCCATTTGTTCGATCCTAAAGGATGAGCTAATAAGAAAAGTGACCACTTTCTTTAAACACCGATCCCAAAATGAGGAAGAGATCTTTTACAATTTGGTCTTATTTTGAGAGATTTATCATGGAATCTTCTATATGAATTTGGATATGACATTTAAATTCTTCATTTGAAAAATGTAGTTTCTATTCACATTGCATGTGATTATTTTGCAACTAAAATCAGCCCAAACTCGGGCAATTTTTTTGTAATATATTTGTGAGATTTCACCAAATAAGTTCAAATTGAGGCAAAATTTTATAATACATTTGTAGGGTATGTCCAAGGTCAAGTATATATTTTTCAAGTTTTGATAAGTCAACACTTTGCATGAACCTTAATTGTTATATCATTGGTAAAAAAAAAAGAAGAATTTTGAAAAATTCAAGTGTTTTGAAAAATCCCCGTTGTGCAGGTATTTATGGTTAAGATCGAGAAAAAGATGCAAGTCAAAATCTTGCAAATTGGGAGGGTAATCACGAATAAAAAAGGTGGCAATAATACTACATTGCAAAGTGGAGGATCGGCTATTTATTCAGAAGGAGTACATACTTCAGCAGCAAAAAAGAAAAAAAGAAAAAAAAGAGTTCTTCCTTCAATTTTGAAAATTTTTGCTATTGAACTTTGGGAACATTTCACTTGGAGATTACATTTCTAAGTTAGGGCAACATCTTATGCTTTGAATGGAAGTCATAATACCTGACAACATTGAGATCCCGTCCTTGCATATTTTGCGAAGGCTCGGGTAGAAGAAATTAAATGGATCAAGGAGCGCAATGAGTTGTTGTCTCCAATGGATGAAAAAGAGGTTGAATGTTACCTGCCATGGACAATGCTATCAACAAAGGATGGTTTGTTGGTTATGACAAGAAAGACAAATATGCAGTAAGGGATAAAGTTTTGAAGCGAATTTTTCCGATTCAACAGGAGGTTAAAGGACATGTTTGCTCTAACTTGGCAAGGACCATTTATTGTTCAAAGAGTGTTATCCGGAGGAATGCTCATTCTCACAAAAATGGATGGACAGGTTTTTTCTCAACCAATCAATTCAGATATGTGTAAGAAATTTTTCATCTGATTATGTGATTTTTGTTTTTGAGATACCATCTAGGGTGGATTAAAGGCGGCCTTCTTCGTTTTCCTTTGAACATCCTATCCCTAGTTTTTTCCTTTGAACCTTCAGAATAATTTAATCATTCTTGTTTTTGAGATACCATCTAGGGTGAATTAAAGGCGGCCTTCTTCGTTTTCCTTTGAACATCCTATCCCTAGTTTTTTCCTTTGAACCTTTAGAATAATTTAATCATTCGTTTGATAGCCCCCTAAAGATCGCAAACCCCACATGGGGGCAAAACTTATCTCCTATTTGTTATAAAAAAAGAAAAAAAAGAGAAGAAAGAAAAGAAAAAGAGTCAAAAGCCAAGTTGGGGTAATTTTTTCAGTTTTAATACCCTCATACTGGGGCAAATATTGATAGAACGCAGTTTTAGGGTTTTTGAAACCTCTTTGAAGATTTGTTTTCAAGCCTTAACATTTCTTCTACACTCCACCTGACCCCATCATAAAAATCATAAAGTCCCGACCTCCGTTTTTGTAGTATTTCTAATAAAAATCGCTTAATTAAATGGCAAATGATGTCAATACATCTTCGCCAATTTTTGCATGGGAAAGATTGTCGCATTGATGCCATCATTTCTTAAAACACATTTTCGAGTTAATAAAAGTTGTCGACAAGATTTGTTCATTAAGTGAAAATCCGAAAGGACGTTTTTTCAAAAAAAAGGAAAAAGATAAAAAAAAAGAGAAAAAGAAAAATAATAGAAAATGAAAGCAAAAGAAAAAGAAAAAAATAGGTAACCTTAGTGAAAATTCGAAAGGTTAAGATCATCAATGTAAGGTTTTGGAGCACAAGAGAATCATGAACGAAAAATAGAGTGTTGAAACTTGAAACGGGCATTCCTTCAAATCTGGTCATTAGAAAAAGTTGATTTGTGATACAAAGCAAAGTATGACTGACTGATGTTAGAAAATTGAGAAGATTCAACACAAGTTGCAGCACAACTCTTGGGGAGCAGTTTTGACATCGAAAGATCACACTTGCATGGTTATCAAGGCCAAAGAGATCATAAGGGATTATATGGTGGTGATATTATGTGATCAGTCTTTCTGCCTGCTCGAAAATATGAAAAATGTGGCATTTGTTAAACATGATTTACACTGAGGCAAATATCAAAAAGAGTGAGCTCTAATTTTGGAAATGCATTTCAAATATGCTTTGAAAAAAAAAGGAGGCCCTACATTGGGGCAAATTTTGAAAAATTGTGATTTCAAAAGTTATTTCAAAACCGTTTTATCTTGTTAGACTAGGGTCGTATCCCACTAACCACAACAGACTCGAATTTTATCCCACTGACCATTTTATTTTGTTGGGTCGGGTTTTAACTCACCAATCTGTTATTTCTTGACAAATCAAACTTAATTTCCTGTTGGTGAGTCTCAACGTCCACCACGCACCCTTCTACCCCTCTTCTTGACAATCAAATTTAATTTCTTGTTTGTGAGTCTCAGCGTCCACCGCGCACCCTTCTACCTCCCTTCTTGACAGATCAAAAGATCAAATTTAATTTCTTGTTTGTGAGTTTCAGCGTCCGCGGCACACCCTTCTACCTCCCTTCTTGATAATTTAATTTTCTGTTTGTGAGTCTCAACGTTCACCGCGCACCCTTCTGCCCCTTTCTTAACAGATCAAAAGATCAAACTTAATTTCTTGTTGGTGAGTCTTAGCGTCCGCCGCGCACCCTTCTACCACCCTTCTTGATAATTTAATTTTCTGTTAGTGAGTTTCAGCGTCCGCCGCGTGCCCTTCTACCCACTCTTCTTGATAATTTATTTTTCTGTTGGTGAGTCTTAACATCTATCGCGCACCTTTTTATCCCCCTTCTTGACAGATCAAAAGATCAAATTTAATTTTCTGTTGGTGAGTCTCAACGTCCGTCGTGCACTCTTCTACCGCCCTTCTTGATTATTTAATTTTCCGTTGGTGAGTCTCAACGTTCGCCGCACACCCTTCTACCTCCCTTTTTGACAGATTAAAAGATCAAATTTAATTTTCTATTGGTGAGTCTCAACATCCACCGCGCACCCTTCTACCTCCCTTCTTGAAATATCAAATTTAATTTTCTGTTAGTGAGTCTCAGCGTGCGTTCACCGCGCAGTTTTCTACCTTCCTTCTTGACAGATCAAAAGATCAAATTTAATTTTCTGTTGGTGAGTCTTAACATCTGCCGCGCACCCTTCTACTTCCCTTCTTGACAATCAAATTTAATTTTCTGATTTCAGCGTCCGCCGCGCACCCTTCTATCCCCCTTCTTGACAAACAAATTTAATTTTCTGTTGATGAGTCTCATCGTCCGCCGCGCACCCTTCTACCTCGCTTCTTGGAGCGTAACCGCGTTTCTCCGCGCATTTTTTTCTAGTTATGACAACCTATTTTTCTTGATTGTTTTGATTAATAATTGTGCATTCTAAGTTATTTTGTGTTTCATGTTTAGAAGTTCTGAGAGTTTAGACTTATTCGACTCTGCAAAGATCGTAGATGGTCAATGCACTTGTTTCATTGTGGTTCACTTGTAATTCGAACTACGTTTGATCCGATTCCCATGGTGGGATACGTAGACAACTCTACATGAGTTCGGTCACATTTTCTGCAATGTTGTTGCATCATTTTGTTTAATAATTTTAACCAAGTGTTGGCTTGTTTATTTTAACTCAAGTGCAGTTAGAAGAGATGGGTAAGCAATTTGATGTCTACGTCTTTGTTTTCAGTTTCTTCGAAACTCTAAGACAAAGAGGGACAAGTTGTAGACACCAAAATTTTGTCAATTTTAATGTTTTCTTGAAATTTTTTCTATTTAATGAGTTATTTATTTTCTTGCATTTTAATGTGCATTTTTCTCATTTTTGCAGGTTTGTTTTAAGAAAAGAAAAATAAAAACAAAAATTGATTTTTGTAAAAATAAAAAAAAATAAAAAAGAAAATGGAGACATCATGATGACTTGGTCATCATGATGCCTCCCACCATATCATTATTTTGACCAAAGCCAAATGAAAGAAAATTTTGGGGGGAGCTTTGAATTCTTTTGGCTTTTGGCTTTGACGGACAAGGCTCTTAACGGACAAAAAGGAAGAAAAAAGGAGGGCCTTTCTCTGGGCTTAGAAGGCAGAAGAGAAACACTGAAGAAGAAGAAAATTTTCCCTCGACCATTCACTCCCAAAATTTCCAACACAACCCACACACATTTTTCTCATAATTCAAGTACAAAAAGGAGAATCATCCAAGATACGGCCAAGGTTCAAAAGCTTTACCAAAATTATCAACCGAAAGATTGCCATATTTATTGAGGTATATTTTCAATTTTTTATCATATTAAATCCATGCTTCATTGCTTAAATTTCTTTTGCTTTTATTAGTTTCCTTTCATTGATTGAGTTGCTGAAATTTCAGAATAAGCCATGAACAAAAATTAAGAAAAGAGAAATGGCCTTGTAAATGCCTTGTTTGTGTTTGATAAAATGCCGCAATCAAAGTGTGAGTTAAGTTAGTGAATCTTTTGTGCATATTTTCGTCAAAATAGTTGACCACTAACTAGCACAAGGTTTGAAAATGTTTGGTTATCCAAAATTTAGGAGTTTTGGGCCTAAAAAGTATTAAAGGGTACTTTTTTATTTTAGAACTGTTTTGATTTAATTTTGTCATATTTGTTGTTGCTTTTATTGATTTCAGTTCATAGTTATGTTGTAAAAATCACAAGGAGTGTTGTAGTATAAATTTTATAGTTTTTGGTGAAGATTTAAGTGTTTGAAAAAATAAAAACTGGTCTGTCTTTTGACATTTTGGATACCTTCGGGTCATTTTTTATAAAAAATAACTCCAAAAATGGAATCTACGCAAAAAATTGAGTTGGGTGTATATTTTGGTAAAATTTGGTGATTGAAAAATTCACCGACAATCGGCAGCAGTCCGACGGTGGCGCCGTAGCCGCCTACAGAACATTGAAGGAAAGTTGCAGAAGATGATTTTGGAAGCTTTGCATGATAATCTAGAAAAATTATATTTTTTGACCCCCCAACTTTTGCCTAATCTCACTATGACCCTAAAGCTTCTGCAATCGAACCATTTCTGCCCTATTGAGATCTAATCCTTTTTTTATATTTCAAATCTATTTTGAGCAAATAATTTCTGGGATTTAGAGTATAATCAGTCTTTAATAAATTTTAGTAGATTTTTATATTGTTGGGTTTAGGAAAAATAGTTGGAGGGTTGGATTGAGGTTTGTTTGGTTGGGCTTTGGTATAAAAATCTGGTCTAGTTTTGCTTGGGTTTTAGAAAATGGCCCATTGGCCTCTAGCCTATTAGAAACCAGAAAATGAAATTGCAAGCCAGTCCTTAGACTTTTGAATAATTGTACTGTGGCCTTAAAAACTTTAATTTTCTTTCGCTTAGGTCCTTAAATTAATTACACTTTGGTCCCTGAACTTTATCTTTCATTTATTTTGACCCCTAAACTTTTGCAAAATTATATTTTTGACAGTAAATTTTTTTTCAATTTTTGCAATTTAGTCCCTAGTGAATTTTGACTCTCTTTATTATGATTGTTTCTTTTCTTTAATAGCTAATTAGGTTACTTTTGAGTATATTTAGCTTGTAATTTTTAGATGCTCTTAAATTTCTTTACATTTGACATGTTAAGGTGAATTTAGTATTTTATCATTATTATTATTTTCAATTAAATTGGTGCCATGATTCTTTTGTTCATTTTGAGTATAAATAGGGCAATTTGACTCCATTTAGTCACCACTTCAAAAGGGAGGTACTCCTATTATTATTTCAATGTCAATTACATGCTCTTATGTGCTCCTACGTGTTTTTATGTGTTTATATATTTTTTATACTTTATTTATTTGATTTAAATGTTCATTTAAATTTTCTTATATTTGTTTAGTTAATTTTCATAATTATTTGAGAGGCATTTAAATATCTCAAGAATGTAATAGATAGGATAACTAGATTTGTTTTACTATATTTTTCCATTTTAGATTGTAATTGGGTCCCCTATTGTAATAGATAGGGTAGATAGGATTTTTTTTTATTTCCCTATTTTAGATTATAGTTAGACTCCCAGTTGTAATAGGTAGGTTGTGTGTTTATATGGCTTATGTGTTATATGCTTTAGTCGCTTTCATTAGGATTTTTGCATCTAGATATTATGTTTATGTGTTATGTGCTACGTGTTCTTACATGTTTATTTGTTTTAATTTATGCATTATTTATCTTACTATGTATTAAGAATGCATGACGTCATCACACTCGTCCAGTATTAGTTGTGATTTTTCCTTCCGTTTACTTGCTAGTCCAACGCTAGTAAGGACTTTTAGAAATTGGTCAGTCCAACGCTAGACTCTTAGATTGTTCGTGTGTTAGATTCATTTTGTGTGACATTCATTACATTTTCATGCATATTTTTATTTTAGGATTTTTTCTCATTTGCATGATATTTTCTATTATATTATCCTCTACCCCCTATCCTCTATATGTGTTAATCATATCATTTAGAATTGCATCTCATTTAAGAAATTGTAGAATAAGTTAGTTCATTTGCTTGTTCATATTAGGAGAATTATTCTTTAAACATGGGAACTGGGTGATTATAATTTTTTAGTTTAAATACCCTTTAATCCCTATATAAGAAAATTATGTCACGAGTTTTTGCCTCCCGTACACATTATGTTGCATTTCCTTTTCCTTGGATCACTTATACCTATGTATATAATTTTCTTTTCTTTTCTTTTCGTTTCTTTTGATTTCATCATTTGCATACTCGTGACATTTTCAAGAAATTATTTTGGCATTTGCAATTAATACGATTGGTATCAATTAAACCTTTGAATGAACATTTTGTCCCTCTCAATATTTTTATAAATTTAGATTTGCACCCATGTAGCAAACATTCAATCGTGATAAATTTAAGGGTTAGATTAAGAAAATTTATTGACTAAACCTCGCAACTAGTTTAGACTAGATTGAAAGGGTGCCTTAGATTTGAGTTAATCGAACCTTTACCTTCCATTTTTTCAACTAAGACTCCCGAACTCATTTTCTCTTATTTTTCAAAGATCTGAAATTTTCGAAAAGAGTTTTATTTTATTTATTTTATTTTATTTCATTTTTATCAAAAATATTTTTGGGTGACTTGGTACACCTAAATTCAATACGAAGTGGCGACTCCCCTTTTTCTTAAAAACCCTTTTAGACTAAATTTTGGACCCAAACTGTCGCATTTTTTAAAGTCCCATTCTAGGTCCTTTTTCACTTATTTTTAAATAAAATCACATCTTTTATAAATACTTATTTTTCCATCGCGAAAAATGGGGCACGACACATACCTTTATTGCATTTAACAAAAGATAGTTCCAAAATTTTTGAAAGAATTTAACTTGCATGCACAAGACTCATATGTAGGATTGAAAATCCAAATAAATTTTCAAGGAGTAATGACTTTTGAAAAGACTTACCGAATGGTGAGAGTGTTAAAATCTCTTTTCAAACACTGAAAGTCATACTTAGTGAATGATTTGTTTGTTAAAACTGCATTCATGAAGTGCATTCTTTCAATTGCATCATTGGTCAAGAGCTATTTGAAAAAGTATCGATATTGGAGTAATAACTTGGAAAACCGACATGATTCCAAAGCTAAACAATTAGACAATCAAGGTATTGAACCTAGTCACCAAGAATAATTAAAGTGGCATCTCATATTTCAATAGCAGTTATCACCCAAACAAAACTAATTTATTAGCAAACCAAATAGGAAGAAGCTATTAGCAAATGACTAATTTGAAATTTTCTTATTTTGGTAGCTAATTTACTTACTAAGTATCCATAAATTGGAGGGTTTATTTGAGTGCAAGATACTTACTTCTAACACATTACAAATTGCAAGTTGCAACTATCTAGGAGATGCAATCTCATAGTTGAGAAACCAATGGAACATTGAAAAGAGAAATTTGACGATGAAATTGACTTGAATAAGCTAAAACTTTTTAGCGATATACAAACATACACCAAAATCGTGCATATCCCATTTCAATTAATGTAATTTAATTTTGAATTGAAAGCAATTAAGATTAATGATAATTGATTTAGCAAATATTAAAGTAGTGCAACTTCAAGTATTAAATCTATTCATCAATCAAACAAAGCTACACATTAAATAGTATAGTTTATGTAACTAAATTATTGCACTTAAGCAGGTGTTCTAAGGAGTATAAGTCTCTTTTTTTGGGAAACTAAGGAATATAAGTTCAATTTATACATGTAACTAACAATAAGATCCAGTTTTTTTATAATTAATCACTAAGATATTCAAAGCACTGACTTTTCTATACTAAACTTTTAATTTAATACAAAAAAATCAATTCAACCATCTATATTACTTCATGCAACTATTAAATAGTTGTAAAAAATATTAGGTTTAAGCACACCATTGGAGGTTCAAATCCAAAGGATTGAGGAAAATTAACTTGGAACTTGGGGCTTTTATGCATTTATTAATTGGTTATGTATTTAGAGAGATTTGAGTTAAGAGAATAAGTTTTTCTTGGGAGAACTAAATAATAACAAGATGAAGGTAAAAGTGCGTTGTATTGGTTCATACTTGGATAGACCCAATTTTCAAAAATTCAATGGTTCAAATTGTGCCATACTACTTGGTGAAGTGGTGTGGCGCACCAACATATTGAGGTCCGCACTGATTCAAAACTTGCTGCACATATCTTAAATAGCAAAATTGACTGTCCGTGGAGGGCTCTAGTTGCATATTCTGATATAAAGGATTTAATCTCATGCTTCAAGGAGCTGAATATATATTTTGTATATCGCCAATGCAATCAAACTGTTAACTTTATGGCTAGTTATCTCAATAGGGTAGATAAAGTTATTTTTGAGTCAAATTTCCCCCTGATCTTCTTAGAATTGTAGAGGAAGATAAGAAAGGAAAGTTGACGGTTAGAGTGTAAATTCTTATTTCGTTATATAAAGCTCGCCAATTCTCCAAAAAAAAGTGGTATGACACAATTTGAACTATTGGATTTTTGAAAATTGAGTCTACCCAAATTTTGGCCCACTAGCATAACTATGGGCAGCCAACTTGGATAACACGTACCAGAAAAAGGGCCTAGATTCAACTTAGTATATAATTATCAAAGTCTCAAATATCATCCCAATCAGTACAGATTATAGAAGAAACAAAAGGTATAATTGACTTAAAAGGTGAACATAGTCACAAAAAATATTTGGACCATATTCTGTTTCACATGATCAGAGTTGAAACTAACCTTGACCAATAGCATACACAATTGAATTCACAAAATTGTCCACCCACTCAATATCATCCCAATCAGTACAGAGTATAGAAGAAACAAAAGGTATAATTGACTTATAAGGTTAACGTAGTCACAAAAAATATCTGGACCATATTATGTCTCACATTATTAGAGTTGAACTAACCTTGACCAATAGCTTACACAATTGAATTCACAAAATTGTCCACCCACTCAAGGGATCCATGGGGGACCAAAACCACTGTCCCTAAACTAAACTCCCTCATTTTATATGTAAGATTACTTGGGCAAGTATCGTCCCTAAGATCCAATTTAACAAATACCGATAATATTAGTTAGGCAACAATATGATCCCTAATTGGTTGTCAAACCTTCTCATTTTTCCTTCTCTTTTTGCATTGTATATTGCCAATTGAATTCTTGTCGGAGTGTACTCTTTTTATTTTCTAGACTTGCATATTTTCCCTATGATTTCATGACTTTTTCTGCAATTTCCATATGAGATGTCGGCCAAGAAAAATAAAGGGTGATTAGTAAAGGATTTCAATCATCTCCCCTCACTTTCCTTCCATCTTTTCATTTATTTATTCATATTTTAGATAACCATACATAACATCATTACGTTTAAAATGGCATTATAATCTGAAATTTTGAGAATCCCTTAAGAAATAACCTCATGTAATTCATTTTCTCCCAGAAAAAATTCTATACAAACCTTTTACATTAGATCAAATGGAGCCTGAATGCTTCCTAGATATGGTAGAGTTAAAAGATGAATCAACCTATTTGATACTTGAATTGAATTCGATATGGTAAAAGTTCATTCAAGTTTGGTTCGCTAAGTAATCGAGCTAAACTTAAATAACATTTTATATTCGATAATATTCAAATTCGATAAAGGTTATTCAAACTCAATTTGGCAAATAAATAATTCAAGTTTAAACAAAATTTCAAACTCATTAAAATAATCATTAAACACTAAAGTGTTTGATACTAATGAAGAAAAGAAAAAAAATTAATTTTGTTTCACTATCAAGAGGCTCATTTCAATTTCTTTACATCATAACTTGAGAACAGATGGGAATCTCGCAAATTCCAATGGCCCATTTTAGCAACTTGTCCAAAGTCCAAATTTAAAGTAGCCTTTAGCTATTAAAGTGCATTAGATTCGACGGTGTAGGGTAGAATAGTCCATTTGCTAAATTGTCATCTAACCCTAGATTCTGCTTTCTTTATATCCCTATGGGAGATTCCAACTCTAACATCACAGAAGCGGTGCGGCGGTGCCCTTTTCAATTGTAGACGGCGAGGTAAATTTGACACGCCTTATATATTTTCAGCGAAGATGGTTCTGTTCGATAGTGCTACTGGTACGGCCTTGTCTTTGCAGAAATTTAGGTTTGATTTTGAAGTTATTGATGAATTTTGGTGTCTTGATGAGCAATACAAGTCGAAGATGATATATTCGGCCACGGTTTCTGTGTATAAAAATATGGAATTAATTGTTACTGCCTCTTAATATTTAATTAGGAGTTATATCTTCCTATTGATATATTTTGGTGATTGATTGACAAATGGAAAGAATGACATTTTTGAATAGTTATGGATATTGTTGGAAGGCTTGCAATAATTCAACAAGAAATACAAATCATTAAAAAATAAAAAGTAATGTGATGTGTAGTAGAGAAGTATATATAATTTGAAAATCTACCGACAAATGAAAGAGGCTAAAAATTTTAAGATTAGGTTCGAATGAAAGAAAGCACTGCTAGTGTGTGAGAGGAAGTTGTCTGCAAGAAGATGAAAATTTGAGATGGCTTGTGCAAAAAATAATTGTGTTTGGTTCGTGTTTGTTGTTTTAATTCGGAAAAGGAGTTGGCTGCTTTGGATTTGGCAAATTGAATAACCTCAAAGGGGAGAAATATATGTTCACTTCTACTAGAATGCTTATTCAAAGAGGGAGGTATATGTTCCCTTCTGCTGGAATACTTATTGTTGCGGCATATCTGTAGAATGCTTATTCAAAGAGGGAGGTATATGTTCCCTTCTGCTGGAATACTTATTGTTGCGGTATATCCACTTGATGCAAATTGTATTGTTATCCATTTGGTGGAAGTTTTATCAATGTAACAAAAGATCATATGAATTATTAAAAGATCATATGTTTGAAGCATGAATGCTTTTTTTTAAATAGATTCATGATCTCATCTTTTGTACTTAAACCTAAAAATGAAATAAAGGATTTTTTTTTATTTTGGTGCAAAGATTTTTGTTGCAATTGGGAGGAATTAGTATGGAGTATATTGAACTTAGGACTTTTCAACGGTGGCCGTGTCCTTGAATTGCTCTTCTTTGCATCTCAATGCCAAATATCTGGAAATCAAATTGTGGCTTCAGTTTTTGTGATTAAAGATTGGGCAGATTGGCCATCACAAATTTGTGCGATTCAGAGCAGGGAGCAATGAATGGCATCATAGTTGTTCTGTACAGGTCTGATGTCCTAATCTGAGTCCTTCAACTTTTCTTGACGATCTTTTGGTGGTTGCAATTATGCTTTATATATACATGATTTTGTGTTCCTACTAAGGTTGAAAACATCAAGTCTTAGAGGGTATAAGAACTTGGTTATGACTAACTGTTTTTTTTCTTAAGTGTAAGTGAAAGGGTTGAAATCTGAAATCTCTCATTTACACTCCCTCTCCCAAACTTGTTTGGTTATTTTATCGTAAAGTTGCAGATTCACATTTTTCAGTCTGTTTTTAAATGAATACGTATTAACTTGAAATATTGATGTTGTAGCTGACTGCCGTGTTTAAAATTCGCAAATTAGAGATTATTGTGGTAGCTTTTGAGTCTTACAGATTCCCATGAAAATTTTCAGAAGAATCAACGCACTATTCTTCAACATTGCACCAACTTTTTTTGAAGACCAAGTTAACATATTGATCAACCCCTTACGTTATATTGCTATTTTCATTGAATCCAGTATTTAGCATGTCACAAGCATTTGTTTCAATTTCAGTCTTGTCCAAAAACAGTCAATTTTTCATGCTTGCAATTTTTTAGCAAGTTATTACAAAAATCTTCAGAAATGAAAGCAAAGAAGCAAAGTGGAAATAGATGAAAATAAATGCAGAGTCAAGTCCAGATGGAATTGTATTGGCTCTAGCAAAGCTAGACAAAAATGCTGAAGAATGTAAATGCGAACCAAATATGAGTATTGATGTACAAAATGAAAAATAACATGGTTGTAGTCTAAAATATAAGCAGACTAAAGCTGCATAAAATCCAACAACTATTTGCCAAGAATTGGCACCAAGCAAGCACTACAAATATAGGTAGGTGTCGCTTGGCAAAATTTAGTTGCTTGGTTATTATCAAATGAACATCAAACTTTTAATCATTCCATTAGCACTGAGATTTGGCTATCCTTGAGCCATTGGATTCGTACATATATAGGCACAACTAGGTTTTCAGCCCTGACAATATGCGTCAGGTAGTTAAGATTTGTTATTTTACTACAATGGGTATGAATTTGAAAAATTGGAATGTGGAAAAAATAGTTCAATTGACAGGAAAAACTAGTAGGGAAAGGTTAGAATGTGGCGATGGTTTGCATTGGTGTCAGCTAGTTGTTGTTTGCGCGTCTCGACAGTACGTGGCTCCTAATTTATGTGAGTAGGATTACTACTTGTATTTCACGTGTTGATTGTGTCAAGAAAGAATTGCCTAAGTAGTTCTGATTGCTTTATACGTGGCCAATTTGTTGCCATTATATATGAGGATTATTGTCTTTAGGAGTAGGCATATGTGATGTATTTCTGGTTTGTTAGGTAGCAATTTTCTCAGAGCATTAATCTACACCACAGAGAAAGGAAAGGAAAGGAAAAGAAAGGCAAAACCTAACATTTAACTGAATAATAACTATTAGGTTATATTGATGCACTCCATTAACAAGAAAAAGAGCAATTGTCGCTAAATCTTAGCCAAACAAGAACAAATAGCCATATCGCAAGGTTACACTGAGCAATAACCACAATTGCTATACCAAACCCAAGCAGCAAATGCATTAAAGCAAAGAAATGGCAGCAACAGAAGGTGCAATTACAGCAAGAACAACTATCAGGAATAATTGTCGTCCTTCATCCATACATGCAAACAAGAAACAAATCTCAACTCACCTAGCTCACCCTACCCAACACGATCAGCAGCTCCTTCTCATATATTCACTGTCAAACTTCTGAGTCACACATCAAGAGCCTTACTTTGATTTGTTGCTTTGCATGAATGGCTATGCAAACCAATAAAACAAAGCATAACTCACATTAAACATATGCAAAACACCTATGTACTGATGCGCAATTCACCTGCTTCTTCCCAAACTCAATTATTTGCAGTTTAGTAGAGAACTCAATAGGAAAACGAGAAATGGACAAAACACTGGACAGAGAAAGTTAAGAAAAGAATAAAGAAAAAGGACAGGAGAGCGAGGAACAGAAAAAACACTGGCCAGAGAAAGCCGAGAAAGGAATAAGAGAAAGTAATGGAGACAAGGCTAAGAAAAAGTAATGGAGATTGCAAAACTTTGAAGCGGTGCTTGCTGCATCCAGCTCAACTCACTGCTAAACTTGTTGCCGTCCGAGAACAGCACGTGGGGAATGGTGAATTTCCAGCAAAACCACTCCCACCAACACCAAAAGACCATAAAACCCCTGAGGCTCACAAAAATCACAGCATAACTAGACCATGAGCACTGTTCACAAGTGATTCCTGTTTTATACATGTAAGATTTACGCCAAACCTTTTTTTTTCTAAGGCACCAAACAATTAAAAGAACGAATACAAAAGAGACTGAATAAAACATGTTCCTAGTAATAAAAAAAGAGTGTTTTTGCTTAAAAAGTGTCCAATAACCACTCACATTAAACTTGCCATATAAGTACACATAGTAACAATTATTATTATGCCTTGTTTTTATACATTTTTTTAATTAATTTATTTTTCAAAAAGATTTAATACCTAATTACATCTTAACAAATGCTCACTTGGCCCTTATTAGACAGACCTTTAAAAGAAAAGAGAATAACTCTAATTTTGCAAGTTACAAATGATTGCCTTATTAGTATAACAATTTTTATGTTCAACTTTTCCTTTTTGGTTGAAAATGCAAAGGGCAAGGAAATCGCCTTGAAAGTCTTGGTTCAACTAATGGCAGGTCGCAAAGAATATTATGTTGGACACACACACATATAACATTTATGAATGATGATGCAACATCACTACCCTATCCGATTCATGGGTCTGTTTGGAAGGTCTATATTTTGGCTAGTTTTTAATAGATAAAAATTTTCGCAAATAAATAGGATAGGTCTGCAATAAATAGGTAGGTATGCAAGCTTGGCGAGAATTTAATTTCTTAGCTATTACATGTACATCAAACTTTTAATCATTCCATTCCTACTTATATGATTAAGGGTTTTTTTTAAAGGATGTTTGTCCTTAATACACCTAACATTCACCTAACCTACCATATATATATATATATATATTAGCAATTATTATCATCCCTTGCATTTATATACTTTCTCTATTTAATTTTACCCACCCCTTTTTGTATTTATTTACTTTTTCTAATTAATTTTATATTTTTAAAAATATAACACTTGAAATATATTTTAATGAGTGTCCTATGAGCACCTGTTAGACAAATCCATTGATTAATTTAATGAATTATGATAACATATATAGGCATTTACAGGAAACGTAAAACTACTTTACAAGAGGCTTTCAATATTTTGGCACTTGCATTTAAAGTTCTTAAATCAGAGAATATGTTGGTAGCTTTTGAATCTTATGAATTCCATGAAATGAATTCTATTGAAAATTCAACATTGTACGGAACATCGTAAACTCGCAAACACTCTTCGAGAATGCCTCCTGTCATAAAGCATCTTTGTTGGATGTATCAAATTTTTGGTTAGCACAAATCTTTTCAGAATACCCCATTTAATTTTAATTGGGCCAGTACTCGCTGGACTTAGAATTGACTAGTTGAGTTCCAAGAAGACTTTTGGATGGTCCTCTGTGGTGTGGCTAATAGACACAGGCCCAGTGGATTCGCTCCAAACTTCTTAAATGAGCATCTACTATTCGCCCCTTTTATTTTCAAATTTTCATTTTTTAGGAAGAGGTAAGATTTAAAAACTTGGGAGGAAAAAGGGCATATGAACACAAGACTTCTGAATCCTAAGACCTTAATTTTAATTATTGGGTCAAGATCTCTTCGGCTTTACCCACCCAATTATATTATCCATGAAAATTAAATCTGCAATTGTGGTTATATTATTAAATGGAAAAGTGCCTTGATTAAGGTTATATTATTATTTTCAATTGCTTCAATAGTTTTAGTTCTCATCGTTCAAAAAAAAAAATAATTGAAGTCTACCAAATAACTTAAAAATTAACTTTAGGGCAACATCAAATTTTTTAGGGTGCACACTTATAATCTACCATTGAAAAAACTAAAAGCAAATTAAGTTGTTCTTGAATTTGAATTGAAAACTAAAAGAGAATTATCTATATCTATACTATATATAAAGGGAGAGCATTGGATTTGGTGTAAACCTTTTTTGTCTCTTTAAAATTTTCAACTTTACCCTCATAATCACTTGATTATACATTTACCTTCTGATTACATGTTATTCATGATACTAACCGATGTAACTACAACTAATTTTCACCAATAAGTAACCGCAAATATTGTAACCACCAAATTAATTAAAATTATATTCAAAAAACTTTTACAAGATGATTTTTTTTGTTTATAAAAATTTTATACTAAATTCTTCCATATAAAAAGTAATTGTTTCAAATTACATACACATCGAATGTACACTCATGACTAATAATATATAAAACCTGAGTACTACTTTACCGTGTTGATACATAGTAGTCATTTTTAAAGTTTCTTCTTTACCCTCTTTAAAAGGGTAAAATAACATCAGTTTTGTTGCAAAAATAAAAAATTTAAAAATAATCCCAAAACTAACTACCGCTATCTCTACATTGCCATACTGTCCACATTATTGTTGTTCAGTTCGCAACAATACCTCACCAAAACTTCTACAATTCGCGCCAGCCTTTACCAATTTTTACAAATTACATTATCTATTGAATAAGAAAAAATTAATTCCAAAATTGTTAAACTTTGTTGAGCAACGTTCCATTACCCATATATGTATCATAAAAAACAACTCTACAATTTTTAAAGATTGAGAATTTATAATATCTACAAAATTTACACAAAATTGTTGGGCTAGCTTAGTGATTAACCTTAATTTTTTTTTTCTTTTTGGTAATTTAAAATTTCGGGCTAGCCTAGTAATCAACTTTTTTTTTTTTTTTTGATAAAACAGATAATAGTATTATTAATAAACTAACAGAAAATTGTCCAACATGATTTGCTTGATAAAGAAATGCACTAATGATAGAAAATACATAGAATATGCCACAAATATATTTGATTTAAAAAATCATTAGATTCAATAGAGTTTCAAATAAAAAGATCACATAGTGAATCACAAACCATCATATTTGACCAATTGCTAGAGCTACTCTATAAATATATATGCATGTCTATTCCCTTAGATTTGTTATTCAACTTGTTCAAGTTAAAAACTAATGGTGACGTCTAAACAAAAACTCAAAAAATTCTAGATCTAACATATAAATCTGAAAAAACTCTTAAATATGAGAAAAAATAGCAAAAACACTAAATAAAACTCCCAATAAGATATCTTCGGAGAGAAGAAAACTTTTACTAATAAACATTAGGAAAGAGAAAACTCTCACTAGTATATTCTAAAAGAGACTTTATTAAACATTAAAAATAAAAAAAGGGTGGACATTGGCTTGAGGCCAAAATCTTCCTCCCTTGGAGGAAGAACGATGGGCAGGTGTTGGGCCCAAAACCCAATTTAATTATGTAGATAATGAGTGTATTTGAATAGGCAATTGTTTGGGATAATTTTTTTAAAAATATTGTAACACTTTTTTTGTATGATGTATATGAGATTAAAAAAAGTGGTTGAAAATTGTGTTTATAATTAAAGCAAATAAAAATATGCAAATAATAAACTATCCAAACAAACTTACAAACCTAATATTATTTAGGTAACAGTGTGGTGACTAATTGACCATCAAACTCTCTCATTTTCCTTTCTCTCTTATGAAGTTCAGATTTTTTTTGGTTGAATCTTAGAAAGAAAGAAAAAACTAGGGCCCCGTTTGATAATTTAATTCAGCACTTAAACTTAATGGATTCATATCTTAACATGTTTAGACGCGTTTGATAACAAAAAATGAACATTTGAATTAATTAAGTGGCATTGAATTTCTTAGGTAAAACGTGATTCAAAAAATAAATGATAAACTATTCACTTATCACTAAATGTGATATACATTGAAATATATTAGATTTAATACTTAACAATTCATCAGTTAATGGATTCACACTTCAAATTTCACTTTTCAAACTTTAATTTTATCAAATGTACCCTAGGTAAATGTTGAATCCTCTACCTCTTCTCGAGAAAATTTTTCACTATCTTAACCAACTATTTGACAAGCATAATAGTTGGTTTTTTACCAATGAAATACCACCAATTGGACACGTAAGAAACCCGTAATTTTTTTAGATTGTATTTAATGTGAAAGTAATGATTTTGCAATCTTAATTGGAATATCTTCATTAGTTAGAAACTAAACACTAGACTTGCTAAGTAATTGGTCAAGACGATAATAAAATTTCTCTTCTTTTCCCCATCTCCCGTACCTCCCTTGTACGAAAATAATTTTCGGCAATTGCCATTATTGGTAGATTAAGGTTGCGTTGTATATTGTCAAATAAAATTTTGTCACTTGAGGGGGCATTTGGTTAATAGTTAAGGTTGAGATCTCAAGAATTAGAAATTTTGAGTTTAAATCTTTTTTCCCACTCCCCGCTCTCCTGCAAAATAAAAATTAAAAATTAATAGTAGAGCTTTAATTTAGCTAACTAATTTTGGTCCTTCGGTTTTACCCATTTTTGTTGGGTTTACGGTTGGTTCTAACGATAAATTTGCCAATTCCCGTCAATTGTCCTTAATTGGCCAAAATTACGTTACTTTGAGGATGAAATGTGTTTTGAGTGAAACTTTGAGGATGAAAATGGTCAACGACCCAAACTTTGAGGATGAAAAGTGCATTTTTCCCTAAATCTTTTTTCCCATTCCCCGTTCTCCTGCAAAATAAAAATTAAAAATTGAAATCTTGCCAGAATCAAATTGAAATCTTGTTAGAATATTCGCGTCTTTATTTTCCAGACTTGCTGCCTTTGTCCTTTGATTTTATGGTTCTTAGTCCCGTTTCCATATGATATAAGGGCCGAGGAAAATCCAGGGTGATTGATATCTATTATTCTATTTACTCAGATTTTAATTCACTAAAATAAGATTTTAATTAACTACGCATAACACCATTTAAAAAGGAACTGACAATCTTATCTAAATTTTGAGAATTTCCTAATAAATAATTTACATTTAACTCATTTCCACTGATTTTTTTCCTGTACAAGACCTTTTAGATTAGATCAAATGGGGTCTAAATTCTTCCTAATTGTTTTTCTTAAAATAAAAATAAAATTGTTTCCAATTAATCCCCAAAACAAAATACTGAACAAGACTATCAAGCAGGGCCCCATTCTGACTTCCTTGTTAATAGAACTCTAGAACACAATAGAGTTCCAGATTCCTCCAGGCCATTCTAATAATTTGTCCAAAGATAAAAATTAGGCTTGACGGAGGGTAGATTAGTCCATTTGCTAAATTCTCATCTAACCCTAAATTCTACCAAGTCTTTATATTCCGTTACCAGAATCCAACCCAACCACGTAGAAGCAGTGCGGCGGTGGCCCTTCGGAATCCTCAGATGCCAGGCCACTTTTCCAGCCAAATGATGGTGGTTTGGTTCGATTTTGCTGCGGGTACGACATTATCCTCAGGAAAATTTAGCTTTGGTTTTGAAATTGTCGATGAATTTTGCTGTGTTGATGCTCGGTACTATCGAATGTCATGCTAATGACGTATTCGACCGCGGTTTCTTTGTATAACAAATTGATATTAATTGTTACTGCCTCTTGATATTTGATATTAAAAGTATAAAAGATCGAGAGGTTAGATGGTAGCAAATGGAAGGAAGTTAAAAGATATTAATTTTTCTTTTAACGTTTTCAAATTTGATTGGGTGACTTGAATTGGATAACTTTGGGTTCAACTTTGGATTGGATGGCTTGTGCAAAAGATATTGTGAGTTTTGTTTGGTCTGATATGTTTTTGTGATGGATACTAGTTTTCGGTGTGAAATCTTGAGCAAATCCTTAATAAGGATGCTCAATAAGGACTTTGAAGATTATGAGCATCGTGAAGATCGCAAGAGGAGTTCATCAAAATTGCCGAAATCGAAAGGCTTCAGATTTGCAAATTGCACGACGAAGTATGTGTTATTTTCGGCTGGAATAGCTGGTGTTTTGATTCATGAAATTTGTCCAAATTGGATTCTTTGTATTCTTATCAATCGCAGCCTATTGTAGTATTGTATTAGAGGATGATTTACTATTTGTAATAAAAGATAATATGGGTTGTTTTTAGGCACCAATGCCTTTTTTTTTAGTAGATTTACTTGAGCTATAAAATGAGAAAAAGAAATCCTTGTTTTCTTCTTGTGCAAACAGTATGTCAGCAATCGGACGTTTGTTGGTCTTATGCGTAAATTGTGCTTTCCTTGCATTTGAATGCCAAATTTGTTGAAAACAAATTGAGGCTATTACTTTTTTGTGATTATCTTGTCAAAAGATTATTACAACTTTCCTGCTTCTGCAACTTTTGTTCCATCTTGTTTAGTCGTCCTTTTAACTACACCGTTTTAGTGTTGGTGCAAGTATGCTTGATGGTTGAACAATAAGCGAAATTAGATTGAAAACATCAAAAGCTTTAGAGGCCTTTAAAATGTAGTTATAACTAACTTGTTTGTCCTTGATCATAATTGGAAAGGGGTCAAACAACAGGTATTGCATTTGTGGTACCAAATTTTCAGTACTTGTTGCCTCTGAATCGTTGATGATGTTACTTGCCTCTGAATCTTACGTATTTCCATGAAAACATAATCTGCAGAAGATTCAATACTGTACAAACTGAGGTAAATTTACACCAAAAAAAAAAAAAAACTCTTTCTGCATCTCTGCTCTCCTGCCAAAAAAAAATTTGAAAAAATTGAAATCGAATTGAAAATATTTGCTTCCTTATATTTCGACTTGCTGCCTTTGTCCTTTTGATTTAAGGATAATTTCAAAAACCTCCCTTGAACTTTCTGACAGTTTCACTCCCGTCCCTTGAAGTTTTTGAAAATATCAAGGACCTCTCCTAGTAGAATAAGCTGATCTATCGATGTATTTCAGGACCTAATACTCATCTAGAATGAAGCCAGTCTTTGAACAGGTTACAAGCATTTGTCATTAACCTAGTCTTGACAGGTTCTATTCGGAGAATCCAATCCTGCTTTCTCATTCTTACCATCAATGTATGCCCTATTCTTTAATAAAATCAAATGTTTTTTGCAATTTTCCTTGTGAGCTCGTACAAACATCCTGGCAAAACTAAGCAAAGTCAAAATAGCTGCAGGAGTTTCCAGATAAAAAAAAAAAAAAGGACTTTCTTTAGCTTCAAAAAGCCACATAAAATAGGATGCGAAATTAATTGCCAACCGAATATGAGAAATAGTTTGGAAAGGAAGCACAGAGAGAGAGAGAGAGAGAGAGAGAGTAATGTTATTGGGGTAAATTCTGTAGTGTATTCAGCTAATCCAAGACAGGTGTGGAAAGGTAAAGAATATGGCAAAGAAGCCGATACGTTGCAAGCTGACATGTACGGACGATGAAGGGAATATTTCTACAAAAGCAAGTGGTGACCTATAACAGGCGCGGGCGGTTTGGAAATGTTGCGTACTGCAGTACTAAACACAGCCATACTTGGCTTTGAAGCAACATATGGTCATTATTGAATAACGAGTTGAGAGCCTTTAAGAAGTGAAACTTAAGAAAATAAATGTTTGAAATATTAAGTTTTTTAATTATGTAATCTATTTTGATTATAGTTGTTCTAATATATAGTCATTTGGAGGACTTCTAGAGCTGAGGTACTGAATCCTTTTTGGACTTTTAATAAATTTGAGTTATTTTTCTTTTGGTTTCTCACTTTTCTAACAACTTTTATCTAACATACTAAATTTGAATTATTGACATTGATTTTAATTGTTATATTAGTAAAATATTAACATTTGTGGAAACTGGGTTCATGGGAAGACAGATTGTTGCCTGTTTCACATTTAATTGAATACAAATATCTCTACTTTACATAAATCGTCCAAGGCTGAGGAACAGTGGATTCCAATTGATTCTACCGATTATAGGCATTACATCAACAAAATACTATCTATTTATGGGCATTTTACTCGGAATCATTACATTTATGTAAAATACATAAATGTTTGTAACTAAAATTGAAAAATTGTTACACTAATATTTTTACGAAAGGGAAACTAGTAGATTTTGTATTTAACAAATTTTAAATATGTGAAAGTAAAAAAGATTGCGCCCATAACATACCACCTTTTTATGAGTTTTTTTACATTACATCAACAAAATACTAGCTATTTATGGGTATTTTACTCTGAATCATTATATTTATGTAAAATACATAAATGTATGTAACTAAAATTGAAAAAGTATTATACTTATATTTTTACGAAAGGGAAACTAGTAGATTTTGTATTTAACAAATTTTAAATATGTGAAAGCAAAAAAGATTGCGCCCATAACATACCAGCTCTTTATGGGTTTTTTGCATTACATCAACAAAATACTACTCCCTCCGTCCCACTTTGATAGTCCTGTTCTTTTTTTCACACAGTTTAAAAAAAATAGTTAATTTTGTTGGAACAATCAATTTAGGTAGTTATTTTCCTAAAATACCCTCACATTAATTAGAGTATAACTTTATGGGAACTTGAATTGATGGTAAAAAAAGAATCAACTCTTATTAAATGGGGTAGGTTTATAGTAACAACAACTTACATTGAATAAGAGTATTTTAGGAAAATTAAAATACAACTACATTCTTCAATTGGAAAGTGGACTATAATTTGGGACAGACGAAAAAGGAAAACAGGACTATCAAAGTGGGACGGAGGGAGTAGCTATTTATGGGTATTTTACTCTGAATCATTACTTTTATGTAAAATACATAAATGTATGTAACTAAAATTGAAAAAGTGTAACACTTATATTTTTACGAAAGGGATATTGGTAGAATTTGTATTTAACATAAATTAAATATGCTAAAGTAACATTACAGGTGATTTTATTAGTTACTTAATTTGTTGGCAAGAAACAAGGTTTCTTTTGCAAAATTTGTTCATTAGATTTTTCCAAATAATTAGGGTATAAAGGTAAATTTTCACAATCTTTTGCTAGCAATAGGCCCTAATTTCCTCCTAGGCAGTGACGAAGACAAGATTTTTTCCTTGGGGTGGAGGGGCCAAAATGATTGACAAACAAAATTATTTTAATATGTTATGTTCAAAATAATTTTCATGTATTTAAATATATGGCATCCTAAAATATCAAATATTAACTTTAATTATAAATATATGCCTATTTAATAAATATGTAGCATAGTCATAACTAAAATTAAGACAAGAAATAACATTTGATTAAATATTTTATAGGAAAAAATGGACTTTTCATCCTCAAAGTTTGGATGGTTGGCCAATTTCATCCTCAAAGTTTCACCCCAAACATATTGCATCCTCAAAGTTTCGTAATTTTGGCAAATTAAGGACAATTGACGGGAAATGAAGAATTGATCGTTAGAACCAAGGATTTTACCCATAAATGGTACTCTGTTCTTATAATGGAGGAAAGTCATAAAGAACTAGTGTTTTATTGGAGAACGGGTTTATTTTTATTTTATCCGATAAATAAATTTGTTTATGGAAAAATAGATACTCTATTCTTATAATGGAGAAAAGTCATAAATAGTTGGTGTTTTATTGAAAAACGAGTTTATTTTTATTTTATCCGATAAATAAATTTGTTTATGGGAAAATAGATACTCTGTTCTTATAATGGAGGATAACCATAAAGAGCTTGTCTTTTATTGAAAAATGGATTTATTTTTATTTTATCCGATAAATAAATTTATTTATGGAAAAATGGGTACTCTGTTCTTATAATGGAGGAAAGTTATAAAGAGCTGCTGTTTTATTGGAAAACGGATTTATTTTTATTTTATCCGATAAATAAATTTGTTTATGGGAAAATGGGTACTCTGTTCTTATAATGGAGGAGAGTCATAAAGAGTTGATCTTTTATTAAAAAATAGATTTATTTTTATTTTATCCTATAAATAAATTTATTTATGAAAAAATGGATACTCTGTTCTTATAATGGAGGAAAGTCATAAAGAGCTGGTCTTTTATGGGAAAGTGATACTTTATAGAATGTGGCCGCGATTTGGTTTATGAAATTATTCCAAATAAAAATTTAGAATAAATTTGTTTGTTTTGAAAGTTGTATAACGGTCGTTAAAACTCTAGAGATTGGCAAAAAAATTTTGGGGTTGCAGAAAGGCAGAGGGAAGAAGGAGAAGAATGAAGCTTTTCGTCCGTTGCAATTATTCCGTTAAAAATGGCTCCATTTGGTTTTACCCATTTTTTGTTAGGTAAAACCGTTTGTTCTAACAATCAATTCTTCATTTCCCGTCAATTGTCCCTAATTGGCCAAAATTACGGAACATTGAGGATGCCTTTCTGCAACCCCAAAATTTTTTTGCCAATAATTCAAGGGAGGAAAAAGTGTATTACTATAGGTTAAGGGGTAAACTGCAATTAAGTATATAGTTAGTCATGATTTTATTGCATTTAACCCCAACAATTAACGTTAGACATAGTGTATTCTGGTGCAAAAACTTCAATTATTATGAACACTGGTTATGACACACCGAATGGGTGTGGTAATAATAAAAATTATGATAAAAAATTAGTTTAAATGTCAAGCAGACAAAGGTACTTGAAAATACTTTCACATTAGTGCTTAATAAATAGTTGGCAGTTTGTTTTACTGTAACCAATTTTGTTTCCAAAACTTTTAATAGATGAAAATTAAAGAATAGGAAACACTGGATAGATATGGCTTTGCAAAAACTTTGATATAATTATTGTGTATACGAATTCAAATTCATTTGCTTACTAATGAATTTGAATTTACGTCTAATTGAATTATTTATAAATAGGCAGTCAAAATCTATCCATTTAATAGCCGCTAATTAATTGGTTTTATTCAACTACCCATTTGAAACTAATAAAATCACATATCCATTTGGATTAACATGGTGAATAAGAGAGCAATGAAAAGTAGAGAAATGTCGAGGGAAAGTGCTGCATGAACAGAGAATGTAGAAGGGAAGGGAAATAATGTTGTACTTTGCTATCTATTACTATTATTATTATATTAAAGGTAAATCCACCAACCGCACATATAATTTAGGTATTCAGGCAAAATCTTAGAAATAGCTTTATTCAGGCAAAATATGCTCCAACTGCACAAAAAAATGGCCCATTACACCAAAAATTATTTCTATTATTAAACAAATTCAACTCACATACATGTATATGGGATATTTATGGAATAAACAATTAAGGGATATTATTATACTCCCATTTTTTCACTTCACTCCCCCATGTAAAGTAATTTTTTTAATGTTAGTAAACTTCGTTGGAATTAAATTTGTAATATAAACCTTAGAGATTTTGAAGTTTTTTATAGTTTTGCAAATGTTAGGGAAGCCCGTGTGAATATGTCAAAAACCTATAGGAGGTTTCTACAATTATGTCTAATTTTATAATTAACCAAAGCAAAAGCCAAACAAATGCATGTACTATTTTACTTCAAGTAATAGCAAGTTTAATTCAAGTAATAGTAAGTTTTTATACATAAATAGTAATTATTACTGATAACATGGTGAATTTGATTAATAATCAAGATTTACTGATTTATGGGACATGTGTACTATTTTACTTTAAAACTTATCTCAAACTAGTATTAGGAAGTTTATTTGAAATAACGATAAGATGTTTTATCAATGATTAAAGCTTAGTACCTTAGTTAATAAGTACTCATAATATACTCGTATAATACATGATTATAGGTATAATTTAAAATTTTTTTGTACTTATATATTTTTAAATACTATGAAAAATAGTATGAACTAAACCTACTCTCCAAAAAGTAAATTTCAGATATAGAGTAGTAATTTATTTTTAAAAAAATTAAGTTGCATATTTATTCCAATTTATGTATGAAGATACATCGATCGGTGCTCTCTGGATGCGTCCAAACTCCAGTGAATGTCTTTAAACTAAATTCTAATTAAAGTAGTATCCAAGATAAAAAATACTACTCGTATAAAAAAATCAATATAATTTTGCTAATAGCAATTAAAATTGAAGTTTTAAAATATGTGTAAATAGTAATTTAGTTTAAAAATATAATTAGTATGAAGAGTATAATTGGCATAAATAAGTGTATTCAGTAAGTCAATATTGTAAACCTCCCCTGAGGTTTCTCTTCATTTCGCCTGACACCCCTAAAGTTCTAAAAATATCACTAACCTACCTTACTTTTGTTGTTTGTATAGCAAGATTTTTAAATATCCTAACTACCCTTTTGCTCGCTAGATAGGAATATTCGTAAATCACTTTGTTTATTTGAAAAAAACTATCATTATTTACATGGTATTTCTTTTGTACTACTACTACACCATAATGCTACACAATCAATCACGGATAAAACTATAAATTTGAAAAGTAAAAATGAAATTTGAAAACAAATACACTTGCATAGTCATACCTCATTTGATCACAATCACAAAATCTACAAGAAAAACAAAATTCTATTTATTATAATTTAGAAATACATTATTGCATAGTTATCCATTATTCCAGGTTCAAGTGCACAGCAGTTTGCATTGACATTTGCAAGTCTAATTGTATATATGAATTTACCATATATATATATATAGACATCCATATGTATATATATAATTATATATTTTGAAAATGTATGTATGTATACACATTGTAAAAAAAAGTAAGAAATTTAGAGAATGAAAGAAAGATTTAAAATTTAAATATGAGGGTAATGTTTGAGAATTCTTCACGTTTGATATTAACATATTAAACTACTATCACGAAAAATGAAATTATACTCAGGGGAGTCCAATGATATTTCAGATAACGTCATCCGAGACTCTACAAAGTTATCCCATTCACAATATATTTATATAAAGACATACATATCCATATATCTATATATATGTATAAATGTATATTTTTAAAATGTATGTATGTATACACGTTCTAAAAAAAGTAGGAAATTTAAATGTAAATGAAAAAAATTTTAAATTTAAATATGAGAGTATTATTAGATAATTTTTCACCATTGATATTGGCATATTAAACTACTGTCACGAGAAACGAAATTATACTCAGTGGAGTCCAATGATATTTCGAAAATATCACTCATCCGAGCTTGTACAAAGTTATCCCATTCACAAAAATATATATATAGACATACATCCTAGGATATATACAAATATATATTTTTGAAGCATTTATTTCAGCTGCCAACTCCATAACGAATATGCTTTTCGCGGTAATTCCTGTTCATTTTATATGTTACAGTGTTTAGCTTCTCCGTCAAGCTTGGCGCCTTTTTCAATGCCCTTAGTTTCGCTCGCGACCCTCTGTCTTTGGCAGTTGATTATTTTAGGCACTCAACCTTTCACATTTATACTTTTAAATCCCCACAACTTTTCATATGGCCCTTCCACTCAACTTCAACACCCAACGGCTGTTCAAGTTCCAAGTTATAAAATGCCTTTACACGTGCCCATCCAAGACACATTTTCTATCATCTGTGGCCACAATCGCTTGCCCCGTCTTTTCCCTTACCATTCCACACCTCTTTTTTTACCAATAAACATACCACAGCAACATCCATGTTATTGGAATGTATAGATGAGATGAAGTTTAATAAAGTACAACTGCAGGGATAGGGTTAGATAATAGTACAGCCACCATTTACTAGGAAGAAGAAAGTCACCAAGAAACTGCTGCAGGGATCCGTGTGTTTGTGCTTGATAAATTATAGTTATTGGATACTTATGCATCAAACTTCCAAACAGCGTGTGAGCTACATGTACACGTACAGGTATCCTGGAAATCAACAATTCCATTCTATGGTTCATAGTGTAGCACCTCAAGTCCTAAACTAGGGTTCTAGTTGCTACGACATGCAGATAATCGTTGTGAAGAAATACAGAGTTATTGCTACTAAGATGTGGAAGAATATCTAACTTGTACAAGGTATGGCGTATAAACCAGAACGTGGCTGTGAAAAATTCTGATCTGGGTCCTAATACAGACATTTACAAACAATATTCAACCACTTAAGAAGTGATTTCAAGACTTCAAAGTTCCGATAGCACATATCTGGAACATGATGGAAATAACAGATAGATTATTTGGTGAAATGTGTCAAATTACCATATTGTGGCAGAGAAGTCTAGTTGAAGGAGGTCACTAAAGCAGCGTACCTCTTGAAATGAGCGTCTAATGAGATGCAGTCTTCCTTTTAGAGAACAACTCTTACTTCAGGGCAAAACGGTTTTAGATAAACATGCAGTTCGCTGCTTGGGAAGGAGTGATGTTACTCACTGCTGCTACTCTGGAGATACACAGGACATGTACAAGGTACTTGCACCGGCCAACGATCAAGGATAATGCCATCTAGAGCCAATTGAGTTATTAGACATATCAGCAGCATCTGCCATCAACTTGTCCTATTCCTTCAAAAAGGCACTCAAATTTGTTTTCTCAATGTCAGCATTCTTTTCTGCTCTCTTCTTTTCAAACTCAATTTGCTTGCAGTTTTCCTCGTGAGCTCGCTCAAACATCCTCACAAAGTTGAGCAAAGTTGAAACAACTGCAGGATCATTCCAGAGTCAAATTTTTATGGATTTTCTTACGCTTCTGAAGTCCGCAACAAAAGGAAAGGTGTTGAAATTCCCATGTGGATATGAAGCATGGCTGTGCACTAAAATTTTGTAAACAGAACAAATACTCATAGGAATTACGAAGGAAACAAAATTACATGTACTTTGATAATCATTTGCCGCAAAGAGACTCAGTAAGCAACAAAATGCAGAAATGGCTCATATATATGCTTTGCAAAGTATAATCATGATATGTCTATGGATCAACTTCTAATCTGTCCATAATTGCCAAAAATCTTAGATATTGAATAAATGAATTATAGGTATTATTGTGTGGGTATATAGGAAATCAGCAAATCCATTCCTGGATTCAGGAAAGGGAAAAGCCCACTCCCTAGCTATGCTTCTAATCTGATGGAATGCAGAAAACCAATTGTGCAATAGCCATGTTAACACAATGCTCAATTTCCAGATGCAAATTACATTGATTTGGTCTTAAAACATTTAAGCATAAGTAACAGTTCCTTTATTAAGCTAAAAGCAAGAAAATAGAGTAACAGGTGCCTTAAGTTATTCAGGAATGTTTCTTCAGCAGAAAACAATCAAGTTTCATATTGCTTAGAAACACTGGTTGCAGCTCATCAGTCAAAACTTTAATTTCTTCGCTTAAAAAGAACCAGGAAAATATTTAATTGAGTGAACATTGTTTGAAGAAGGTGCTAACTCCAAAAAATATGCATTTTGGTTCCATGAGTTCTAGTACACACTGATGAAGCTAACTTAAAGACCATGTAACTTGGAAACCTAATCAATTCCCTCGTTTGGTGAGAAATTCACAATCCTGTATAACTCTGAAAAATATTTCTTCACATAAGAATAATAAAGAAAATGTACATGCTATCTCCAAAAAACTCGTAAAAATCACTTAGAATGTCAATGAGATAATTCATAGCAACACATCTTAGTGACAATTAGTTTGGCAGTCATAGTATTGATGCACATTGTTATTGTTATGCATTTTCTACTTGTGGCAAGAAGAGTTGAAGTTGGTCAAGGTTTTAACATGTTATTGTCATTTAGAACACTTGTGACCAAACTTATATGCTTGAGACAACATGGACTATAATTGGCTACCCTCAAGGAATATATCTCTGATAACCTGGTTATAAAGGAATTTCTTTTATTTTCCTAAAGGCTCACACCTGGAGGCATTTGCAGAGATATTAAATGACAACCTAGTAATCAAGGGGTTAAGAGGTCATTTGTTCAAGATCCAGTAGCATTAGTTCCATTACAATAGAGGATGGTATTGTGAAATTTGATTGAGTTCTTCATTCCCCTATACCACTAACACATGCATAACTAGGTGACTATTGATAGGCTAGAAATTATTTGCAACAACCATCTTCAAAGTAGTTTTAGTCACAAAGAGAGATTTCCAAAAGCAAGGGAATGGGATCTTGCATCGCCAAGTAAGTGTGGAAATTATTCCGTGCTGTTACCTAACCTTGGCCATTGAATAATTACAAGACAAGTTTCAAAACTCCTATACCAGTTTTGAACCCGAACACCCTCACCACAAATGCCTTTGCATGTGAAATATGTGAAGCATATAAATTAAAATGAAATACTAAATGTGGATCAATTAAAGTAAATGTGGAGGGGAACCACCTCCTTTAGTGTGAGAAATTATCAATTAAGCTCCTACAGCATCTTTAGAAAAAACTGAAACTTCAGAGGAGTTCTCCAGCATTTCCCCAAATTGATCAATGGGAGAGATTATCCAGCAGGAAACAAACAAAAACTTTTGATCACTCATGGCCAAAACTATTTTTAGCATTGAAATTGGTCTAGTTTCATCTAAAATGAGCATTATCTCCAATAGTAGTACTTAAACAGTATTATACCACCACTTATGCTTGCTAAACCTACTCTTCTGTGTCATGTTTGCATGTTGACACTTGACAGGCTGCAATTGCATGTTTAACGGACATTTGTCAATGAGAAACTTTTCACATAAGCCAGATGCTTAAATAGTTTCACTACACTGAGATTTTGTCACAACAATCTCATAGCATAGCATTGTAGAAGCTTTTTGATTGTTGGCATTAGTCAAATTTCCTTAAATAGGTAAAAGGAGGAGGATGAGTACCTTGCTCAAAAGGACATCGAGCAGGATCTTCTCCAAAGTAATGTGCCAATGTATCTGCATTTTTCCCCTGAAATTACCAAAGTTTGTTTATGGTATGTAAGAATAAAATTTATGCGTTAAGCCAAAGTCACGACATACCACCCCAGAATAAAGCGAGGCCAGGGATCTCACTTCAGCCTCAGCAGAGCAAAGAAATTCCTTTAGCATCTGGACAGTAAACGAAAGAAAGAAAAATAGTAAGAATTCATGTACACACTAACAAACTAAACCATACAGATTTATTTAAGAGTGCTGGAGCACTGAGTATGTGCAAAATACAATATTACAAGAATTCTCCAGACACATAAAACAAGTTATGATGGGAAAAAAGGGGCATGAACATTGCACAGTATGTGGTGTGATCAACATGTGGTAGGCATCATGAAATGTCTTGATCATTGTAGTTTGACAATTAAATTCAAATTGTTCAACTTTGTCTACCGTTCTTTTAATCAGCCAGTAGAATAAAAATTTGTTCTTCAAGGAAATGAACAGATGCAGCTAGGATCCTTAAAGGAAAGAATAAGAAAGAGACTACATAAGAAGGAAATCTGGATAGCATTAGAAGCTACAGTTTCTAATTGTATATGTATCATTACGGTGTTTTATGCATGTGAATGTGGGTGAGTCTGCACCCATGAATTAATCTACACTAAACAGTTAACATTTAGCAATAAGTAGGAAAGAGACATCACACCAAAAAAGATAATCTTGAAGGTTCACTAAAGTTTAAGTAAACTAGTATGACTTATTAAAGCCATAGTAGTCCTAGTCTCTTTAATCCTGATACACCAAAAAGTAATGAATTCACTGGTTGTTTGACAAGTTTGTGTATCATTGTTCTTTGAGATGATGTTTAGTGAAAGAAGTGAGTTTTATTCAACCAAAAAAATCCCGAAAAGAAACAGAAACAATAAAGTGACAGTACCTTAACTAAGGACATTATAAAGAAACTTTAAGAGTAAAGTTCGCATTTTGCCCAAATGATTCAAGTCACAATAGATTTCCCCAATGCAGTCATATCAGGAGGACTACTCAAGCTCTTTCAGGCAGTGTAAATGTAAAGGTCTTGGGACTGAGATTTCAAGCCAAATTGATCTTTCAGAGCAATGCAACAAAACAAACATACTTCACCCAACACTTACAGGCTATACAACAATGCAGGAAACCCGATAAAAAAAATGAACAGCAGAAGCTAGAATACATGAGAAACCTTGCAGAAACTTTCGGACACAGGACCATCATTTGCTGAGGCAGTCAGTTCATGTACAACTTTCTCCAGCCCTTTGCTGATGGATTGCATTTCCTCAGCCAAGTATTTCAATTGTATCTGCATCCCAAGAAAAATTAACCACAGTGGAAACACCAGATAATTAGAGAAAATACAATTCTCATGCACGAATTATACAGATCTACAGACCTTGTTTGCAGCTTCCAAGCTTGTAAGGTCCTTGGGAAATTCCAGAAGTTCTGGGAGCTTTTCATTAAGAACCTACAAGTAAAGGAAATGATGGTATTCAATTAAACTAAGGATTTTGATAAACGTAACAGACTAGGTGCTAGTCATTTGTAACATCTCTCTGCAATGCCAAAAACACAAATATCAGTCACACATACTATCTGCATTTGCTATTGCTTACCACAACTATTCTTTTCCTGTTTAGTTTAATTAAGTTATACGTTATGATGCATTGATGTGCACAAATCAATAAAATATCTCAGTTGATTTTCTTAAAGTTTTAAACAAAGTGGTAAGTCCAACAACATGAAACAATCTGTTAGCCTATGTAGCTAATTGTTTATTGGAAGGATGCAGCCAAACAAGGTTAGTGGATCAAAAGAGTTCCTGTTTCAATGGATTGCATTGATCCATATTCCCTTAATATATTGGAAATGAATGATTGACAATAGGTGGGACAATAGGAGGAAGTAATCGAAAAATTTCAATAGCTAATGCAAAACAGTGTAGAAAATTCATTATTGTGCAAATACCATTAAGCTCTTGAAATGAAAGCAGAAAGAATGAGGTTAAGCGAGATGATATTTCTGTATAAATGCAGATGATGGGGCAATGCTCAAAGGAAAACTAGCTTGTTAAATTTATTGTCTGTTGTTAACATTCCCTCAGGTAACACTTATGATTACTTTAAAGGCTATCATGCTTTTGAGCTTTGGAAATTTTAAAAGGCTAATTTTCAGCCCATGTACTCTAAACTCGAGAATGCCAATTTTCAGCAAACATAGTCTACATTAACACAGACATACAGAGAGAAAAACACCCCTTTCACTTTAAAAGATTTAAAACTGAAAAATGAAAATGAAAGAAAAAAAGAAGGAAGGTTTCCTGCATTTGTAACTACCTCGGGATGAATTTCTCATTCAGCCTTGTCCAAATCACTATCAGCATGGACAGATCAATAGAATTGTTATAAAATAAAAGTTTTACCTTACAAAGATAGTGCATGAGAGTCATCTTCTTGTTTCGAGCTCTAGTATCGGTGAGCTTTAGAAGGCTATCCAATCGAAATCCAACAGCAGAACCTAGATTCAAATTACAACTAAGAAATCGCACCAGCAGAAAGGAACATGGTAAAATTGTAGCAACCTCTCTTGAGGATTATTATAATTATGAAGACCTTGCTTCAGGTTTTTAAGATAACCATATACTCCTTGGTGAGCCCTCTTAGTTTTTATTTTTAATATCTTTTTTTATTTATTTTTTGGCTACTTCATTCCTATTTATTAGTTAGGACAACCACTCTACCACCTTTAGTAATCATGATCAATCTCTGATAACTCAAAGATAACTTTTTTCTTTTTGGTGGAGGGTTATGTAACATGATTTTAAGCATAATGCAAGTTATAATTTTAAAAACCAGAGACATAAGCTTAAACCTTGAGAAAGTTAAGTTTAATTTACTAGTGGAACAGATATAGTTGCAGGTAAAAGTTGACAGACCGGTCAACTTTGGATAAAGTCTCTGCATAGGTATATTGTGAATTTTTTTTCATTTAGTAGCTGTGGACGGTGAAGTAAATAGCTTCCAAAGTGCCATATCTGACAAAAGCACGAGAAGTTTATACTTCTGTCCCACAATTACTTCTATATCATCACTCATTCGTTATAATGCTGATGTCATCACTAAAAGAAGTCTTACAAGATAGTAACAATGGAAAGAATAATTCTCATGCTTACGAAATTGTATCTGCTTCAATACTGTGTTCTGCTCTCATTCGTTTTTCCTTTAAGACAATTAACCTTACTGTATAACATAAGCTCTGACGTCAACTTATATGCCTCTGTCGAATCTAGATTTAAGAAACATGTATGAGGCATGTGTTTTCACTATCAGGTTCTCAAGGTAGTGTATATGAAAATACAAGAAATTTCCAGTAAAGTTTACCTCTTGCAGTCCCTTGGTTTAAAGCATTACCCAATGAAAGAATCGCTTGCATTACTCTTTTCAACTTGACTGATTTCCTAACCTGTCCAAAAAGTACTTTCAGGGGATCCACTTCGGATGGGTAACCAAAAGGCAAGAGAAAGTAACACGACATAGTTGCTTGCCTCTTCTGATGCAGAGTTTACTATGTTCAGCGCATTCCTTAAGTCAGAAACCTGGAATAAAGTTGAAATTGCAAGAAAAAGAGATCCATAAGATCAGAGCCAGGAGCAACAAAAAGGTAAGTGACCAAGTTAACGCAAGTACAGAAGTTAGCTACAGCATGCCCACCTGTGAAGAAAATTGGATTTTAAAGGAAAAAACCCTCAACTTTGACTCCACCCGTGGAACTTTCATCAACTCCAGAAAATACTGTCAAAGACAATGTCAAAGCATGTTACAAGGTGAGAAGAACAATACTCTTAGCTTATTCTGCTAGTCCAACTAACAAGTTCTTCTTTATTCAGAAAGTTGCCAGTGCTATGCAGCTATTTGGGTTATCTACCCAAATATTGCCTTCTTATAGAAACTAAAGAAATGTTTCTATCAATGTAACAACGTTTTCTTTTTCTAATTTCCAATGAAAAAGGCAATATTAGGTTGAAGACCCCTGCAAGCTTCATTTTCATCCATCATCTTTTCTTAAGTTAATGAACTGTCATGATGAAGCTGCTGACTAGATATTATCTCCCACCTGTTCACATTTTCCAAGGTTTTCTTTGTCACCTTTGTAATTCTGAAAACACAAACATAACAAATGGCAGTCAGAAAATCATTTCTAGATATTATAAACAATGCTTGTGCAATTATCTCACGTGAAATAATATTGCTCATTTTATGTTTTAGTTTGACCAAAGGACAGGAGATAATGGAATAAACACGAGAGTCCATCACGTATCTGGGGGAAAGACATCTGAGAGACTAAAATCACTCACCTTGATAAGCTCCATTTCTTCTTTTGTGGGACAAAATTTTATTAGATTATCTACCTGATCTACATCCAATGGTGAATCATCCAGTGTGAGGACTGAACTCTGCACAACAATTGATCAAAGCAACAGACAAGATTGTTAATAGAGAAAAACAACTGTTCACACAGTCTCTGACAAATGTGTTTTCTCATAGATGCCTCAACAATGCCTCAACATAGATTAACAACAATTTCTAAAGAAGATCCATAAAATGTAAGAAAACAACCTAAAAGTACATAAATACATTGGACAAGGCTCTAAGGAATACGGGGAAACATAAATGAGAAGACCAGAGTGTTTGAAAAACTTTTGCAAGATTAAATAAACCAAAGAAAAGAGAGACATAATTATGCAGAAGTCCTCTCTAGTTTTGGCAATATTACCTAGCCTTACCTCCTATATAGTTAACAATCATTCTTTTGCAGTATATAACAGTAATAATTCACTTTAATACTCAGTCAACCAGAATAACAGTTTCCTTGAACAAGTAACACTTTATGCATTGTATAAATACATTAGATTAATTTATCTATAGCCAGAAAAAAGTCTAAAACAACACATCCAGCAGATATAAAACTATAGCATTAACAAGAATGTGCCAGCAATAATTGTGCAAAACTTGCTATATAAGCCACTGTCATATATATGACATAACAGGATAACAGTTGAATTTTGAAAATGAGTCATAATTAGCCGCAAACTTGAGCAGAACTGGACGAGAAATTAACTTTACCATTAAGTCGGGCAAAGGAATCTTAACCTTTGTCAACATAATTTCACAGTTATATGCCCTCCTAAGGTCAATCTGCAAAATGAATAAAGATCATGAAAGTTCATATAGCAGAGTTTTGTCAGCAGCTTGCAAGAGGCCTTTCCCGCTGGTATGACTAGTACTGCTAATGAAATAAATCTTAAACATGAAGAGTTCGTATAGCAGACAATTTTGTTACGCTTCAGCATTTCTGCCAGGAAAAATCAAGTCTTACGCAATATAAGAAATACAAAAACAAAATTGTGCACTTTGGAGGAATAAATTCATTTTTTCCCCTTACGGAGACTAGTGATGACCCAATCTCAAGTGCCAATACTTAAAAACATATATAACCCAAGAAAGTGATTGAGGAACATTCAAAACTCCTCCATGATTTTTTCTCCTAGAAAGGACATATTAGTAGCTGAGGAGATAATCCCATGAGAAGGTGAAAAGCCAAAGAGAGAGATGACAATAAACAATACAAATATGACCACCACATGCACCATATCTTATAACTGGAATACCAGGTTGACTTTGTCAGATTTGCTTCTTGAAGCGCGACTTGATTTCCCCTTGGTGCTCCCGTCATCTAAGTTTAGGACAGTGACTGAGAAAAGACTCTCAATTTCAGACATGTCGAACTCTGGAGTCCTAGCACAAGAAAGTGCACACAATTGAGATGGGCAAATAGGATAAAGCGCGAGCGAGCAAGCATATGTTAAATCAACTGACAAAAATAATCATGGAAGATGTATCACTGAAGTAGATAGAGTAAAGGAAACAATAAAGGAAACCAGAAAATTGAGTCAATACTTTGATGCTTCCTCAGGTTTCTGTGTCTCAGCCCACAGGCTCCCTTGCGTGGCTCTCGTCAATTTTAGCCAATGGTATGGCTTCAGGGAGCTCTTTTTGTTTTGATATTTGGCACTTGAACTTGCTTGGAGCCTTCCTTTTGAACCTAATGGTGATGCAGGTGTAGGAGGAATGCATCCATTCCTTCCAGAAGAATGAGATTGCAATGTGGTTCCTGTTTTTGGCAAGGTATTGGAAAATGGAGCAGGTGGAGGAGGAACATGTGGAGAAATCTTTGCCATTAATTTGTTTGAAGAGAAACTAGGAGGAGGGGGTGGTGCTGGTGCTGACAACGCAGCAGGATTTGATAGTGCTTTTGAATGCAGAGGAGGAGGTGGTGAAGCAAGCCTGGCTGATATTACATTACTTTTCTCTGGAACAAGGGAAGAAATTGAGTCACTAAAAGATGCTGCCTCAGGGACTGGAGGTTGGGCAAGTGGTGAGCATGAAGATGGGTTCTGGATGGGAGTTGAAGCTTCTCTTATGGAACTTGAGGGTGGAGGTGAAGATTGATGAGCTGGCAGTTGCCCTGCTGATGAAACAGCAGCACTGGCAATCAACCCTGAATGCAGAGGAGGAGGAGAAAAAGCTGACTTTTCCAACTTGTTTTCTGGCACAATCAAAGAAATCAGGCCACTGGATGAATTTGAACCCGTGAGAGGAGTTGGGGTCAAAGATGAGTACATGGTAGTGGGACATGGAGTTTGACCTTCGACAGATGCAGATGGTGGTGGAGGTGGAGGTGGAGGTGGAGGTGGAGGTGGCGATGGGGGTATGGGTGGTGATGCTGAACTAATGGCAGCAATACTAGAGTCTGATGATACAAAAAGGTTTGGAGGAGGGGGTGTTAGGGGTATGGTCTCATTCGTTGTGCTTTTGTCTTGCAGTTTGGAAGGAACTAGGCCACCAGATAAAGCTACCTCAGGGAGAGAAGAAACAGCTTCTGATGAATTCTTTGTGTTCTCGTCAGGAGTTAAACTTGAGGAAAATGAGAATGGAGGTGAGGAAGGAGGGAGATAGGCACATGTAAATGAATTTTTGACAAAAAGAGATGTGGCCATTCTGGGAAAAAGAGGTGGAGGAGGTGGAGGAGGGGGAGGGGGAAATACGTTACTGGATGAAGAAGACAGTGGCATTTCTGGATGAGCCAAGGTTGAAAGTGGTGTGTGAGAAACTGACGGTAAGCATCCTGTATTTCGCGTTGGTACAACACAATCAGATTTCTTGCGAAAATCCTGTTCATTTGGAGCTGATAAATCATCAATGGATGATTCTGATGATAAATTTGATAGGGTTGGGTGTGCTTTTGGTAGTGATGGTGAAGATTGTGGTGGTGATGAAAGAAAAGGTGTTCCAGAAACTTTTGCCAAATTGCTGGTTGCTACAGTTGAAGATGGTAAATCAGATGGTGGCACCACCTGGAGCAAACTTGTAGTTACAGGTTTACATAGTTGAGGAAAAGATGCTGAAAGAGCAGATCTTGGAGATATTGTGACCATGTGAGACTTCATTTTATTGTTTGATGAAGTATCATGCAAGAGAGCAGTAATGCCAAGGACAGATGATGCACTTGCATATTTTGTAAGGGGTAATGGTGACCCCTGCAAACAGTTTGAAGCTGGATTGGGTAGAGAACCATGAAAAACTGTTGGTAAGACCATTTTATTTTGAACAGGTCTTTCAAAAGCACCCTGATTTTCTTGGGAGTCCATCTTCTTTGTTAATGCATTCAAACCCAAAGATGTAGAAGATTCTGGACATCTTTCTTCTAACAATTCAGGCAGGGAACTTCTTATTTCACTCCCCAATGCTTTGGAATTTGGCATAGCTGAAATGCTGTCAGAACTTGGCTTTCCCATGCCTGTCCCTTCCAGAACATGTTTACGTGATATATCCACCAAATTTGCATTTCCAGCATGCGAAAGAGAGGTAGTCTCAGGTGTATCATCCTTAGCACTTTCATGGGCAATATTCTCCAGAATTTCAACACTGGCACACTGAGGAGACCTAGCATTTAATTTTTCTTTTCCATCAAAAGGGGAAGTTTCCAAATTTTCTTGCAGGGAATCTGATGCTGTTGTTTTCATTTTCAACATATTTAGCTCAACATCATTTTTCAGATGGAGCAAATTCACCCTGCTAATCATCTTCTGAACTTGTGAAGCATTGGCAGGTACACTTTTCAAATTTTCGTGTCCATTACTAGGAAGCGGAAGAGTTCCCTGGTTCTCTTCCTTTGCAGTTTCATGACAACTCCTTTTTACAATTCTAGCACTCTGCATATAGCCCTGACCCAAGTTTTCATTTCCAGCATGGTGTTGATCAACATCGGCTTTTTGTTCCAGTGACTCCACATTTCTAAACATGTTGCCAAATGCTTCACTTGGAAGACTTCCTTTATCTTCAGTAGTTGGATAATCATGTGGAATAAGTGTAGGAGAAGAATCCATCTCCAAGAAAAGGACCTTCATTAATAAAAAGCAGGAAAATACCAATCAATGTACAGGAATGCTGTAAAACAGTTAAGCAACGGAAAGAGCTAGAGACAACTATATATACCTCTGCCCTGAAGTCCCTGGAGAAATGATGTTGGACATTCCATGGAGTATCAATCTCATCATGGTTAAGAATTAAGATATTTGATTGTATAAAGGCTGTGTTGAACATAATACGAAATAAGACATCTTCAAATTGCAGATCATTTTTTATAGTTATGCACTCGAGCACAACATCACCTTGGATATGGCAGTTGATGTCAATCTTAACCATTTTAGAGTCTGCCTGCAGAAAAATGTCAATCAGGAAAACCTAAATGTTATTTATAAAATAAATGTAGAAGAACACCATTAAATGATTCAACAATCTTAAAATGTCTGTTCACAGTCCCAAGCATAAATCAGCTCTAGCAATGAAAAATCACCAGCAAATTTCTATCTGCTGTTAGCATTTACGACTAAATGCCAATTAAACTTAAAACGCTCAGTTTTGGAAGTAAAAGGTCTTCAAAAATAATCTTACAGTCTGAAATTTTTTTAAAAAATTCCCAAAGTGCACCTGGTCAGGCACCAGCTTTTGGTACACTGAAAGTATAAGTTATCAGTACGCGAACGAAAGGTATGACAACTGAAGTCAGAAAATGTTCTGGTGTACAAAAAAAACTAAATATTGCCTATCATTACAGAGCTCACATATGATGGCTATTCTACCACCTGAGATAATGTTCACATCTCTGTATACCTTAAGAATCCGCAAAGACATTCCCACGTCTCTATGAAGGGAGAAAAAAAAAAGGAATTGCAGGATCAAGAAGATAACTTTCAAATAAAGAACCATACATGCAACATCTAAGAATCATTGTCAGCATTTTTTAACTATCTTTTAGAGACAAAGATGACATATGGATGATGTTGACACTAACTTAATGGATTCTGCAGATTCTTGAATGCGGTATACAGCTATCAACAGTAATATAAAGTAGTGTAGATACTTTCTAACAAGATGCTCATAATGGAAAAAATTCATCCCCCAAAACACTAAATGCTCACAAATATGGCAATAAATCAAGGGATCAAGCACACTTAGATTGGCCAATTAACTTTTTGGACTTTGACTAGTAAAGGGGCTAAAATCCCTGGAAAATTTTTCTAATCAAATTTTGGTCCAGTCCTTGAAGTTAGTAAGACAAGAGAGCTTGAAGAAAATTACTCTTTCACTTGGCCAATATTGACGCTTGTAATTCTTGTTCTCCAATAGTGCTACTGTGAAACTCTCATCTGAGTGCTATTTCATAGTATCTAACTTTTTCCTGATGATTTTTATACTAAATTTTGATTAACTGAGTTTGGTAGGAAAAAGAGAACCTACAGAATACATGAACACATATTCTCTTCTTACACTTCGCTCTCACCCAAGACATGAAATGAAGAGCGCACGATGGCCTCCATGTAACAGATACATAGATGAAGCAAGAATAGAAACATGGCTTGCTGTATATGTTGTTTTTAATATAGAAACACTGTATTACTAGAATCCTCAAGTAAACTGAAGGCTACCTGCTGTTTGTGTGGAATAACGTCACTCCTATTTGTACCAGAAAAAAGCACCTTAGAATTCTGATCAGCTGATATGAGAGGATCCAGTCCGTATATCCTAAATGTTGGACAACAACCACCCTCTTCACCCATAGTTGGGGTATTTCTCAATATGATGCGATCTACTACGAGAACTCTGTCAAATGGAGGCCATTCTGAGCCCAATTTCCTTCTTGAGATGTACTGTAGGTACCTTAATTGTGAAGGTAATGGATTTAGTGGCAACAGTAATTGCAAGAGTTCATGAGGTGCTTGCTTATAGATCATGTCTAAAGTTCTGTGTTCTCCTGTATATTGCTTGCTATAAACCAAGAAGGAAGCCAGCATAAAGGCTAAAAGTGGCCAGCCACCATATTCACAATGCAGCAAAAGCACATTCCTGTGCCCAGCAAGCCAGCTTTCACTTGACTTCAGAAAGTGATGAATCATCTCCATTGTGAGTAATGGGCAATTTCCATACTGCTTAGGATAGTCCATTACAATAATATCATACGCAGACAGTATATTTGCAATCTGGCTGTGATTCTCCCCATCACAGAAGTTAAAAACAACAAATGAACCTTCAGGATAGTAGTCACGGAGTTGAGCTACTACACATCTCACATATTCTCTGTACTCATCATGTCTTAAAGCATCCACAGCGAAGCAGCAATCAAAGACTACAAAAATGCAGAAAGAGGGGTAAGCATGAAGCAGTCTGACGAGATTAAAGATCAAATTTGACCGTACAACTTGTCTATTACATTGTTATATCTGTTTTTGCATGCAAAAGATAATGGAAATAAAATTAGATTTCTAATTTCACTATATTAATATGCTTATGTAGACATAATAACAGATATATGCAGGAATCACTTTGTCTGGAGATTTCACTTAGAGAGAATATACATCACGAACCAAAACACTTCATAAGTGCTATGTCTTTTCTATACAAGAAATTCATATGATGGAACAAAAACCTTAGCTTCATCTTTCTGCAGTAAGTTTGAGTTGATAAACTTTCAAGTATCTAACTGAGGGTGTTTCACATTAGGTATTATTATCAGACTGCATGATAGTTGGCACAGATTTCTGAGAGATTGAAGGAAAATAAAATGAAATGGGCAGAACTGTTATCTAGCATCATCAGATGCTGGACAAGGTAGAAGATTCCAGTAGCAGATAAATTAGGTCTCACAGGCAACTTAAACACGATGTAAACACCATTCTTTTTAAATTTCAGTTTATTAACATACTACCTCTAAGTTAATGAAGAAAAGGAACAAAAAGTGAAAATATGGTTAAAAAGTATAGAAATAAAAAGGTGGAAAATATTGTCCACATAGGAATGAAGAAGTGGATCTCAAGGGCATGGCAGAATTAACTTTCAGAAGAAGGTCATAGAATTCCAAATATAAGAGCAATTAACTATTTTTTTAATACAAAAACCATAAATAGAACTGTGCTAAGTAGACTGTTCAATTCACTTGGAGACTATAACTGAACTTGGAGAATATGCAGAGTAGATTGGGCACGCAAGATACATTTCCTTTACCTTCAAGATGAGGACATGTTTCTGCTTTTTAAGTCAAAGATAGCAATGAAGTCAGTCTATGCATTTAATAGGTTCTAACACTGAGATCATTATGACATATAAGCCCCGCAAAAGAGAGGTTACTGGGATCATGCATATGCTTTATGTTTGTTGATACCTCCTATTTGCTGTGCATCATTTAAAAGATAAAATTGGTTCACAAGCAATATATACTATGAGAAAATCTAATCTGGAGGGGGAAATTTCAAGCGGACTGGTCTGTAGGCAAGATATATAGAAAAGCTGTAAAAATTAAGGTCTATTCCTGAACTATCACAGTATGTAAACATGTTATGTCAGGAAAAAAATTTACATACTAATCTTGTTATTGCTCTCAACTTTGCCGTATAAAGCTTTTCCTTTATTTCAAGCAGAAACATCGTTACAGAGATGAATAAACCTTCAGGTTTCATTTTTTCAACTACAAGCTAAGAAGAGGGGTGTTTGAACATTTTGAACAAGAGCCAAGACGACAAGCAAGGACCACTTGCTACAGAGGATGCTACTTAAAAGAATGTACTAGTTAGATTTCCACTCTCTGGGGAAAAAAATGATTTCATGAAGCAAATCCAAGAACTTTACTACTTCCTTTAACTTAAACTCTACTTTTTGATGAACATTAAGGTTGTCCAGAATATGCAGGCATATTGGTCAAGCATGTGTAGACTGCAGTCTAGGATTCCAGTACACTTACTTGATTATCCCAAATCAGGCTTCAAATTCAGTTTGTGTCAAGGCATAAAAATGGTTTTACTTTGAAGCAAACTGCAATCCTGGTACACACTTTCAATCAATTCTAGTCTTATCTCCATTAATCCCTAACAACAATTCTCTCCACCAAGCAGCTAAAAGCTCTCCAAAATCCCAATAGAAGATTGTCATACTGTTTGTGCAAATGCTCAAGTCCCTTAACCTATGACTATCAACTATTTTCCGTCTTTAGAAGTCATCCTTAATATACATTGATCATGCTCTGTGTCACTCATTTTTATGCTAAATCCACAAACTACAGTTCCACATTAAACGATAAATCACCAGCAATAATTTCAAACTATTAATGCCTAAAACAACACTAATAGTTGAAGTGTTGAACAGAAATTTAATTATCTAAAGTTTACCTAAAGAAACAGAACATTGTTAAACAATTAAAGCATACCATAAACCCTTTCAGATATCTCCCAAAGCCCTTCAGGTGGCTTCCTGTAGAAAAATTTGCGAAAAAGAGCCATCCCTTTTCACAAAAACCCAGCAGTAGCATAAGCAAGAAAGTAGAAATCACCCTTTAAATTTTAATTGCACAATAAACAATCCACATTGCATCCAAACGTCAAGAAACCATCCAACAAGAAAATCTCAGATTCCAAATGGTAAAAAGCAAAGTCTGAGCTGCTTGTGTTTACAAACAAGCAAATATATCTACATGTATGCAATGTGCTAGTAAATTAGTAATGTGACACCCAAGAGAGAGTGAATTCAGAAGAAACCAGAAAAAAGTAAAGATATTGCTGAGACTTTAAGGCAAACTCGTGGTTTCATTCACAAAAAGAAAAAAAAATCTTGACATTTACACTAGTGGTAATGTGTCAGAGAGTCTTGGCTTTACATGGGAGGAACCAGAACAGAGAATGTGCAAGAGAAAATGGAGTTTGGGTCCAGACTTGGGAGGGAGAAAAGGGTCAGAATATTTTCTGTTAAGGTTAGTTGTTGTGCTAGATTTTGTTATTGTTGTTGTTGGATTTTATAGGATCTTAGGCTTGTTTGTGTCTCTATCTGGGAATGTCCATGTCCGAGGTGTTATATGTGCAAAATCTAGGGATAATTTCTGAAACCTCCCTTGAGGTTTTTAACAATTTCACCTAGTTCGCTTGAGGTTTAAAAAATTACATATACCTCCCCCGAGTTTACCATTTTTGTAACAAAAACTATTCAAAATTTTGAATGAATAACCCAAAATGTCCTCATGAAATTGTGAAGTTCATTTTAGCTTTTATAAAATTATTTAAAAGCTATGGAACATGTACAAAATCTCAAACTCATTTTCAATCCTCATATCTACTATTTTAAATATTTCATATTACCACATTTCAAATTAGTACCATTATCACCATGACCATTACCACCATCATCACCATGATTATTACTACCATCAATCCTTAAATTCTAAAACCCCAATCGAAATTTTAAAAAAAAAATTGCACTGCAAAACTCAAAAAATTTTAATAACCGCATCAATACAACATCCTATCTCTCAAATATTGGAGTACCAATACTATCCCTATCCTTTTTAAACCCAATTTACATCTTTATCTATCCATCTCTAGATTTTCCAAGCAAAGCGAAAATTAATTTTTAATATGTTACAATTGTGTTTAGGACATAATTGGTTATTCCACAAGTAAATTTTATTTTGGTTTCCATTAAATGTCTTATTGTGTGATGCATTCATATGAACAAGATTAGGAGTGGATTGTTTTAATTCCATGAAAAAATATTAATATGTTAAGGCTATTATGGTCATTTTGTAGGGTCAATAGAGGTAAGTGTAATATTGAAAAATTTAAGGGTACTAGGTGAAATTGTTAGAAACCTCAAGGGAGGTTTCTGACATTATCCCAAAAATCTAATAAGGAATGAGAATGTGGGACCAAGGTACTAGAGTAATAATTAGGTGTCTGGTTGGTACCTTTGAGGTCAATTTCTGGTCTATTTCTGGTAGTTTTTTAGTTTTGAGATGTCTTCATCCATCAGACTCATGCACGTGCTTTAGGCTTTTTGTAACTCACTTTTGGAATGGGGTTACTGCTTTTCATTTTGAGGATTAATCTGTTATTTAGCGTTACCTACAATATATTTGTCACTTTGCCCTCCTCACCATCTAATTGGATCAATCTACCCTAGCTATGAGGATTTTAATTTTTCCCAATTCAACAGATCAACCAAGTAACCATAAATTTTACACACACATGCAACGTTTTGCAATAAGTATACGTAGAACACTCACTGATCATATTCTGTACTGTACAGTTATTTTGATATTTTTTACTTTTTTCCGTCTGACAATACATGTTTTAGATCGAATTGCTAGGCATATTTATTCTTTTATTGTAATAAATACATCCCAAATGACAAAATCCAATTTGATTTGCAATTGCTGTGCTTATTGCATTAAATTGGATAACCACAAATCTAGGAATTAGATCGATTCAACTAAAACAGAAGGGGAAGATACGGAAAAGCATATATTTTGATGGTGAATTTTATAATTTAGCCAATTAGTTACACTAAATAAAGTTTTACTACTACAATCAAGTAAAGATTAATATAAAGTAAAAATTCGTAATGAATTAAAAGATTCTGTTGACCATATGAGTATGCGGTTTACATCATATGGAGCAAGTTATATATTTCAATTTGTGAGTAAGATAAATTTACACATGTAATAAGATGAAAATGTAACAACTAAGCGAGTTGAGCACATATCAGACTACTTAAGCGTGAACTAACTATTGTTAATACCTGACAGCCAAAATTTTGATGTACAGTAATTGCTAATAAATCTACATTGGAAATCTCAAGTTACGTCTTTGATTTATCTTATACTTAATCCCATGGTACATATCTAAAACAGCTTGTGTTAACATTAGTCTAACCATTACTCTAACCGTTATTTTTATTAGCTGCAAATGAGTCGAGATCTAATTGAACCTAGGATCAACTTAATTTTATCAAGTTCAAGCTCGAGCGCGACGAGTTTTTAATATAAAATTCGAGCTCAAACTTGACCTCAAATTCGAGCCGAATCGGATTCAAGCTCGAGTTAATAAAATAATTATTTTATTTTTAAAAAATGAATAAAATAATAACTTTTCTTAACAAATAATAAAATATTATGAATATATAACTTCACTATTAAAATAATATATATATGTATATGGGTGTGTGTGTATATATAATCGAGTCGACTCGCAAGTTAACGAGTTAAATATTGTCAAATTCGAACTCGATTTGGTCAGCTCGATCTCGAGTCAAGCTGCTCGCAATCGGCTAGACTTGTATGCAACCCTACTTTTATATAAGATAAACCTGATTCTAGTTTGTGTTTGGATAGGAAATTGTTTGAAATATTATTTAGAATAATTACTGTAGCACTTTTTATGATATGATGTATGTGAAATAAAAATGTGATTGTGAAGATAAAAAGATGTGTTGGAAATTATATTTATAATGCAAGTAAATAATTTGAAACCAAATAATGGCTGGAGAGTGGAGATTCTTGTATTGGCTATTCTCAAGATCATGTTTCCTTTATGGTTTTACATAGATTTGGTTGATAAATAAGCTCCAAAAGATGAGGTGAAGCAGGCTAAATGCTAAAAGTTGTTTTCATCGATTTTTTAAATTTGCCCTGGTCTATAGGCTTAATTGTAGGATGGTCGTGTAAATTTAACTCCTTTCTAGCCCTACAAAACAGGTTGATAACCCACCGCGAGTCAGATTTACCCCAGGGTATCTGAATATGTAGTCTGTAGATAGGATAGTACAGCACATGCGAAAGAGAAGGGATCGAGAAAAGAAGTGAGAACAATTAAGAGTGATAATTGTTCCAAATGATACACAGTCGACACAGAAATGTTTGCAGAACTCGCGGCCTCGTGAAAAAGAAAATGAAGAAAAAGAACTCTCCAATACAAGAATAGCATTTGCATAACAACGATGAAAAGTCTCCAAAGTGTAAATCTAACATTTCGTTGTAAACTTTAGTTTTCAGCAGAAACACCAAGATATAAACTACCATTTAATACTTGGAGAAAGTCTGAGCTTGGTTCCTCTAAACGAGCAAAATTGAGAATATTGCTATCTAAAAAACGAAACAGTGCCACAGAAAACACAAGCAGAGATCAACAGGCTACTCCGGTTCTTCACTCATCATCATCTTCCTCATCGTCATCGTCATCGTCATTTCCAGCAGCCGAATTCAATGCGTTCAACCTCTCAATCAACCTAGCCTTCCTTTCCTCATAAGTTAGCTTCTTAAGGTTGTACCTGCAAGAAAGAGTAACCAGTGAATTATGTTAGATCCAGAAACAATATGAAAGTTTTTAACCTCCAGCAGGAGCCAGGGAAGAGAGAGAGAGGGGGGGGGTGGGTGGGTGGGTTGGGTTGTATATCTAAAACTTATACTGAAAAATGTAGAAAGAATGCGTCCATTAGTTTTCATTCATTCTTCAACAAAGTACTTGGAGAATTATCGATAGCAGTGACATGTTACAATGAAAAAAAAAAAAAAACTCCCACCAAACTAACCTCTTGTGCTCCTTAGGAGGTGCCTTCTCAGATTTCTTAGGAGTAGGATCAGCACGGATAGCAGCATGGACTTTTTTGTACAGCTCCTCAAGGTTATCTGCCTCAAGACCCCTTTTAAGGTACTCACTAAAATGAGACTGATACCTCTCAGGTTCATCTTCCGCCAAAGTCTGTGCATGCAGAAAAAAGATATCAATTTCAAGCAAAAAGAAGAGGACAAAAAAAAATTTTGCACTCACCCTCATGTATGCAGCAACATGGCCACCAAAGATGTACTTGCGGTGAACCTCAGGATCAAGTTGCTTGGTCTCCTTGTCAAATCCAGCAAACCTCTTCTCGCTATGAGGAATGTCTAGTCCACCATCCAATGCCCCCTAGAATGAAGAAGCAAACGATTACCAACAATTCAGCAAAAGATATACCATTGTGCAGGGTGTTCAGTTCCTATGAATGGTCAAACATCAGACAAGACCACGTCTCAAAACTCTAAAACCTAGAAACAGGTCTCTACTACTTCCCAAGCTAGATCCACCATATGCAACTAAGAAATATCAACCATAATGAGTGTGGATCGCTCAATATAAAATATCTGTGATCCCTCGTCATCCTCAGTGATCAAGAGTCTAAAGAGTCCTTCAAGGGCCACATAGATCTTACATCAGGGGTCACTATGAGCGCATATTCTGAATCTTATAAATACATCTATACATCCCTTTATCAAAGGCAAACGCAACCGTTTAGTCAGTTAAAAGAGCCCACTTCTAGCATGCTTAACACTCAAAAGACATAACGGATAATCAATTTGACAACTTTCATCTAGACAAGCAAAACAAAGTTCATTAAACAGTGACAAAGAACTGCAGCGGTCATACAGAAGCACTTCCAATAGTTAAACAAGTTCCTGTCCCAAATTGATTGTAACATTTGAAATGTTCATCAAATTTTGATGATTCTAGCTTTTTCTACAGCTAAAAGATAGTTCCAAGTGCTGCCATTTGCAAATCCCAAGAAGTTATTTCAAATTTACCGAGGATTTTAAACTCAACAAAAAGACACTTTAAAACAGACTTCTAGAAGGTAAACAAGTTCCTGCCCCAGATTGATTGTAACATTTCAAATGTTCATCAAATTTTGATGATTCTAGCTTTTCTACAGAAATCCTGAGAAGCGATTTCAAATTTACAGAGGCTTTTAAACTTCACAAAAAGACACTTTATAACAGCTGTTTCAAGATCTTTATGAAAAGAACTATTGAAAGCTGAAGAAGATAAGAACAAATTCACATCAGTTGGTACCACTAATACACCAATTTTAGGCTGACCATGCTATAGAACCAGTACACATTTAGATGGGCCAGATATTGATATTCTGCCCCCCTCCCCAAAACAAAAAAAAAAGCATGCTCTGGCAAATCAACTTGGAAAATAGCATAAAAACCCACATATTAGATTGTTTGAGAGCAGACTACCACATATTAAAATACCTTCAAGGCACCAAAAACACGATTTCCAGTTGTAGTCCTTAGAAGACCAACATCCAAAAGAGCACGGAATGGTCTCCTGCTATCACCTGGCTCAACAGAGTAATCTTCACCTGTAGCCTGTAGATGAAATAGCTCAATGTATAAGTGTACCCTCTACCAAAATGAACCCCCTCTTCATCACTAGACAACTCAATCAGGTCCCCCCCAAAAAATCATTTCCAGTTACCTCAACATTTCCTTCATACTCCTCATCCATTTCAAGCTTTTTGAGAACTCGGCGGGCAAGCAGAAGCCCAGTAGCATAAGCTAATAAACCATATAAAACAGTTATTGCATGATTACTGGACAGTGTGGTAAAAAATATATAATCAACTGATTGCAATGCATAATAAAATACCTGCAGCATAATTGGTCAGACCCACTTCAAGGCCAAAATGAGGCAATTCATGTGAATAAGCAGCTGCAAGAACCAGGTCACCAGCAATGCTAGCAGAAACAATTTGAGCAGTGATGTCCTTCTTAGTCTGCAGGCAGCGTTAAGGTATACTACCAGGCAAAATATCCATCCTAACAGGTGCTAATCACATAGTTTAAGTTATGACTGAAATCCAAGTGCTAATCTTATATACCGTACAAATTTCACAGCATGAAAGATTCATACTTGCACAAACCAAACACAACTGACTAATCTAACTGGCAAATGTTTAGAAAAAAAAGGAGCAGATCATGAAGACAGGAGAAAGATTAATAATCCTTCTGCTGCTAACTCATGCAAAGACCAATACTCCCACAGAGAACATTAGTGCCCAAATCACGAACACAGACAGTGCAGCAGCACCAGAGTAACAAAGACCACTAGTGACTAAGTAGAGGGGAAATGAAAACCCAGCAAAGGATACAAATCTCACAACAAAGCGATATTTCGGAGTATTGTACTTGTTCTTGTCTTGATTGATCAGACGCACCCTAGCTCGGTAGTCCGTCTTTCCCTCTACACAGTTTAATGAAAAAAGTCAAAATGAACAGAACTCATTAACCATGTAACCACCTCTGCATTTCTAAAAAGTTAAAGTAAAGAGAAAATTTGCACACCTCTCCTTCTCTTAAACGGGACTTGGTAGCGCTTGAAGTAAGCTTTTGTTTTCTGGGCTTTAACGAAAGCCTGGGAGTAATGTAATCAGAGCATAAGTCAGAACCAACAAACACCCTTGGTAATATGAATTCAATTCGCAGTATTAAGTAAGCCAAATTATTCCAGACTAAAAGTTTGAGAGCATCCTAATCAAAGAAACACACTCGAAAACTTTTTTTATTCGGAATCACATAAGTGGACACCCATTCCAGAGTAAGGATTTATCCAGCTAGCATTTTCCAATGCAAAATCTTAAATTTCAACCCCAAAAAACACACACCAAAGAAATTCATAAAAAAAGACTTGTACATCTAAACTCACGCAGTCAGGCAAAGCCAACTGTATCAGCATAAGATATATCAAGAAGAATCCCATCCCAAAAGAGGTCCTTATAAAATCCAATAAAAACAACAAAGAAATACATAGAAAAAAAAATGTTTAGCAGCATACATCTGTGTTATGCTAAAAAAAAGAGCATAAACATGGAAATGAAATTTTTTCAGAATAAGATCAGCATACTGAACAAAATCTTAAACTAAAAGAAAATAGAAATCCCAGACTGAAAGACTTGAAGCCAAGTTCTGCAAATCTTACCATTGCTACGGCAGTCGGAGCCGGCAGCCACGGGCTGAGGGGGGCGGGGGTTTGAGGGTGGGGAGCGGACGGGGGCGATCGGGTGACAGAGTGGGTTTGGTTAAGAAAAGGCGAAGGAGGGAGAGGGAAGGCGCTGAAATATGGAAGGGCTAAAACCCTAGCCCTAGTAGTGTCAGTGCAAATGGGATTGGGCTTATGGGCTTTTAACTTAAGATAGAAAGGGCTGTTTATCTATGTGCTGATGGGCTAACGGGCTTGGGCTAATGGTGTCATGTGGCTGTACCATTTTTTATTTTTTGGGCGCTGTTTTGTTATTTTCGTTTCCTTTTTTATTTTTGTTTTGTATTTTTGTATTTTTGTATTTTTGTATTTTTTGCCTTTTCTCTTTTTTAACACACACACACCCCGGGCGCCGGGTCTGCGTTCTTTTTTCTTTTTCAAAGAAAAATTTACTAATACCTATTAACTTTTGGCCCATCTTAGGAATTTTTCACAATCAACAATTCTATTCAACTTTTTTCCGGTTCTCCTTTTTTTTTTATAACATGAAACAGTAAATCCTATCCAATTTTTTTGTACACTTGCACATAATTGTTTTTATTTATGTGTATATATCATCACTCCCTATGTAATAATTTGTGTTATTTATTTATTTATTTTCATTTCCTTTTTTATTTTTGTTTTGTATTTTTATATTTTTGTATTTTTGTATTTTTGCTCTTTTGGCCTTTTCTCTTTTTTAACACACACACACCCCGGGCGCCGGGTTTGCGTTCTTTTTTCTTTTTCAAAGAAAAATTTACTAATACCTATTAACTTTTGGCCCATCTTAGGAATTTTTCACAATAAACAATTCTATTCAACTTTTTTCCGGTTCTCCTTTTTTTTTTTTAACATGAAACAGTAAATCCTATCCAATTTTTTTGTACACTTGCACATAATTGTTTTTTATTTATGTGTATATATCATCACTCCCTATGTAATAATTTGGGTTATTTATTTATTTAGAAAGTAGTGGTGGATCATCACACAATTAGTGGTCAATTATTTATGTTCACCCTCCCTTGTACACAAGTAATTTTATTTTCTTCTTTTTGAATTTTGTTAGGTTTTTTTATTTTGTTGGTTAATTAAAAACATCCCTTTTTTTATGAGTATCATTTATATATGGTATGATTATTAGTGTTGTTCATTTAGTCATCGGTTATCAAGCACCAATTAAATTAGTACTCAATTTATGGTCCGTCTTTTTTTCATATCATTTGCTCGATTGGCACTTTTTCCTCCTAAACTATACATACTCTATATATATATATATATATATATATATATATATATATATATATTAAAAATGGTAATAATTCATGTTTTTGTTTATTTTTAATGCTATCAAAGGAATAATGGATCATTACGCAATCAGTAGTGAATTATTCATGTTCCTATCTTCTACATAAGTAATTTCTTGTTTTGTTTCTTTAAATTTTATTTAATTAAAAACATATGGTGAATTATTAATTTTTTTGTCGTCTATGTAAGTAATTTCTTGTTTTTCAATTTTTAATTTTATTTAATTGAAAGCATACACCTTTTATTATTGCTATTCATGATATAATTATTATTGCTATTCATGATATAATTAGTGTTATTTATAAAGTCATCAATTATTAACATAAGATTGTAATTAACATGAAATAGTAAATTGTGTCCAATTTATTTTGCACTTGAGCATAATTAGTTTCTTATTTAACTATTTATGCAATAATAAATGGAGAAAGGTAGCAGTTGGTGTAAATATTTTGTGTCATTTTCTGAACTTTCAATTTTACCCTTGAAAATTTGATTATTATCCTAATCACCTAATCACCTTTGCTAATATAATCTCCCATAACTCTTTGAAATATTGTAATTACCAAATTAACTATAGCTGTATTAAAGAAAAAATTACCGATACATTGCAAACTTTTATGAAGAATTTATGTAAAATTTAATTTTTATAAAATTATATATATATATATAATAGTAAAAGGAGAGAGGTGGCAATTCGACTGAACATTTTGTGTTGTTTTCTGAACTTCCAATTTTGTCCTTTAAAAAATTAATGTTTACCTAACCACTTAATAACATTTGCTAATATGATCTCCCATAACTTCCTTAAATTGTAACTATCAAATTAACTATAATTGTATTAAAGAAAAAATTACTAATAAATTGCAATTTTTTCATGAAGAATTTATATAAAATTTAATTTTGCAAAAACAAAACTAATATATTTATAAAAATTAATAATTATTTCTAGACTGCATACACATTGGGTGTGCCCTTAATATTATTATTAACCATATAGACTAAGGGTGAATGCCCGAGATCCACGTCGTCGGACGTGGTCGTCCTCTGCGTGGCGAGATGGGATTGGCTTGATGGTGACGTGGCTCGAATTGATTGGTTGTCAATTGTGCTTGTTGCACGTGATTCTGCCTCCCCTTCCTTCGTCCTGCCTTTCGTTGCTTCCGGTTATGTGATGTCTTTTTTTCCTTCCGCTTCATCAGCCTCCTCTCTACCCACTCATAAGCTTCCTCTCTATTCACTCCAACCTGCTTCTTTTTTTTTTTCGGCTTGTTATTCATTTAGCTTGTTTGAAAAAAAAACACATTGTATCATATATACATTTTCTAACCATTTTCGTATCTTCTCAACTATGTTTTTATCTCATATCTATAATATTACAAAAAGTACTAAAACATTTTCACGTAATTTCCCATCCAAATACAAAAGTACTAATTACATCATATTTCATAAAATGCTATAGTGTCATTTAAAATTTTTTTGATAAATAATCTCCACATTATTATTGCAAAAATTATTTTGTGCTTTGTATCATTACTTTCTCTAGGACTTTTCTTTTTTATTTAAGTAAACAAACAGAATTTACTTTTCAAGCTCCTTGAATATGGGGTAAAATATTAGCAAGCCTTCCAAGTCAAGTCTGTCATGCATATTTCTTGAAACATAGCATTTGTATATATTTCTTCTCAAAAGTGAGGGTTAATTCCACTTTGCCCCCCCAAACTTTGGACGATTATCCACTTAAGTCCCTAAACTTCAAAATGGGACACTTAAGTCCCTAAACTTATAAGTACCTCCCACTTAAGGAAAATTGTTAACAAATCCTGAATGTCGTGGGTGGTCAAAGTGTCCCATTTTATAAGGGTTTAGGGTTTTAAGTGTCCCATTTTATAAGTTCTGGGACTTAAGTGGGAGGTATTTATAAGTTTAGGGACTTAAGTGTCCCATTTTGAAGTTTAGGGACTTAAGTGGATAATCGTCCAAAGTTTGGGGGGACAAAGTGGAATTAACCCCAAAAGTGATTCTTGTAACTTATGCATCTGTCCGGGTTGCATGCAATTTATTCGCCTTACCTCGCACCCCACTCAACCATGAAAAAAAATAATCTGACACAAAATCCAAATAAATTTCAAGAATTCAAGCAATCAGTACCCCTTTGTGCTTAGCAAATTGTCATCTGTATTTTATCTGCCAGGCAAACTATGTTGTAACTGAAAAAAAAAAGAAAAACTAGTCATGAAAAAAAAGAAAAAAAAAAAGAAAGCAAGGATTTCAGCATGCTAGTCATGAAAAACTAGCTTCAATTTGCATTATACATCAGCGGAAGTAATCACATACTCATGATTTGATCTTAACCCTGTGAATCCTTCTCACATAATAGATCATGTAACTGAAAAGGATCATGGAAGTCTCAAAAGGTTTCAGTCTAGACGACGGAGAAGATATTCCACTTCAACATGTTTGGTCAGAGGCATGACCCATTCTCCATATAGGCAAGGAAGAACAGATGGATCAATCTTGCACTTTCCATTGCCAGCATCATTGTTGAGGTTCACTTCTTGCCCAAACACCTTTGCTTTCTTCTCCACCCTCCTCTTCACCATCTCCTCGACACTTTCAAATGTCAAAAGCTTCATCAGAGCATCTCTATCCTGGAAGAACCAAAATTTTATCTCATAAATTCCAAGTACTGTGGATTCAATGTCGTTAAGTCAGAAGATTGAATCGAATTGAGTGGTGATAGCGATATGAGAGGGACCAACTCAAACTTCATAATTGGACACTTGGAATCAGAAATATATTATTCCTCAAACAACCAGATGAATTGTAGCAGAAGAGTTAAGTGGAAAAGCTCCTACATTTAGGACCGAAAAGAAATGATACAATTCTTTGCCATTTTCTGCTCTAAATGTTCAAATGGATCATTTTTTGCTGTAAATGTTCAAATGGACTAGTATGCTGAATTACCTTGGCTTGAATTGCAGGTGAATATTCTTCAGAAGCATCCTTGAATTTTACCTCAGCAACAAATTTTCCATAGTGAATCCTTCTAGAGAGTGCCTAGAATAAAAGACTTAGCATTAAATGGTTTCAGAAGTAGTCTTACAGCCAAAAGAGTCCTGCAAGAACGAAACCTGGTTCTTTGGCTCCAGTTCTCATGGAATGAAGGGCATAATAAGCATTCATCAATTTAACAAAAACATGGTTAAAAATCATTGTTCACCCATTACAGAAGCTAATTCCAGCATTACTGGTTCTCAAATACTACTACTGTATGCTAGGTAGGGATAAAAGATATCCAGATTTACCTGCAAACACTCAAGATCAGAGGCTGCAACACATGTATAGTTTTCATAATTGCCCTCAGATGCAATAAGTGGAAGCAATTTGTTGATATACATATCCCATATCGTCTTATTTATGTTAATAGAAGCTGCTGCAGGATGTAAAACCTGCAATTTGAATTGGCATGGGCAAACGGAAACGTTGAAATCTAGTTATTTGAGATGCTTATATATTAACAGCCAGTATTTCATATCCAAATTTACCTGTGGATAGCTGTTAGGCGGAACCAAAGAGTCTGGTAAGTTATCTGGGAAGAAAGAATGTTCTTCTGGGAATTGATATCTACCATACTGCAAAATTATGAGAGGAAAACTGTAGGTGCCATGAGCAAAAATCAGATTTAACTTCTCTAAGTCCATATGCAAGAAACTTTTTAGCAGATAATTTATTCATCATTCACCAACCATTCTGTCTCAAACTTACTTTCGTTTAGGAACCAACTGGGAATTCCAAGAGAAGTTGGCAAGACAAGACAAAAGAAATATATTTCTTAGAGCTGTAGAGAAAACCAATACTCTTCTATGAAACATACTTTCCAAAAGTTCGCATTGCTGATTCGGCCAGGTTGAGCATTGAGATTCAGTAATTCATAAGTTCTAAAGCTAGTTTGCAATGCTGGCAGGATACAAGTGGTTCGCTTTGAGCGTTGTCAACTTATGGATCAACATTCAGTTATTTGTATGCATTTATAATCAGTTATTGATCAGTTCTTGTAACAAATGCAACCTAAGGGCTTAAGCAAAGGTAACTGATTCTTTGCCACATATCATACACTTCCAATACAAGTTCAAGTCAACAACAATAAGGTAGGTGAGACACCATTGTTAGATAACAGGATCTGTTTCCAAACTCAAACTTCTTAGGAATACACAAAAATAAAATATTACAAAAATGTAGTTTAAATTTTTTATATTGAGCATTCCTTTTCTGCAAATACAATTCCAAATAGTTTCTATCAATTATCTAATTATTTTAATAAGTAAAGAATATTTCTCTGTCATATCTTTATCAAGATCATTATCATCAATCACCCAACAACAAAAATCCAAATTTCATTCAAGAATCGAAAAGCGTTTGTAGTAAATTACTTTCATGGTTGGTGTAGCATTAAAAAAAAATCAAATCTTTACCCAAAAAAGAACAAAAAAAAAAGAAAAAAGAAAAAGCCCAAGGAAAGATTATTTTTAACCTTTGCCTGGATGGCTTCTGTTTCTCGAACGATGTTCTCAAGCAAGGATCCAGAGATCCCAGGAAGAACGGAGCATCTGCTATCATATAACTGAGGAATAATCGGATATTTTGCTCTCTCAATCAGGCTGAAAATGATTGTATCTTCTTGCCTAATCAAACTGTTTCTGATTGATTCAAGAGTCAATCCATCGGCATGCGCCATTTATGCTTGTAGTGAAATTTTATCTGCTTCCCTTGTTTATATCTTCAGTGAGAAATCATTCAATGGAAAGAAAAAGAATGCCATTTTCTTTAAAGAAGACTTCCAAAGATGGAGTGTTGACGGAGGAGAGTGGACTGGTTGGGAAATTAAACATGCGTATAGGACACTTTGGAAGACAAACTTTACCCTGTTCATTTTGGAAGAATCTTTTAGGGATAATTTCAGAAATCTCCCAAAAAAGGAGAAGGCCAGATGTAAACGTATTAATAACTAAAATATTTGTTGGCCGGAAGGGAAATTATAAGTAAAAAATTCTAAATTCAACACCTTTTATTTAAAAAAAATATATAAAAAAAATCTAAAATATTTGTTGAAATAAAGGTTTAGATTTCATTCAGGATAAATTTAGACTTAATTTGAAAGCTATCTACATGAAACCAATATGAGCAATGTTTTGAAAATCGGATCGGACCGACCGATTCGACCCGTTGAATCACAAATTGGTCATGTTCCAATCCAGTTCAATTAAAAAATCAAAGAATTAATTGAACTGATCAAAACCGGTCAAGAATCGGTTGAACCGATAAAAATCGGGAGGTTCAATCGATTGTTATTAAGTATTTATTTTCTAAAATAAATATTTTATTTTTATTCAAAATTCTTAATGCTAAAATGAATAAAAAATTATTAAACCTTTGAACCAGAGTCGACCGATTGAACCGTGAACAGAAAGATTTTTCAAATCACTCTTGGGTCCGGGTTTAAAAACATTAAATATAAGGATACACCTAGAAAGAAGAAAAGGATAGCCATAAGTAAAAAAAAAATTAATATAGGATCAACAGGGACTTCCAGACTCTCTTGTTTGTTTCCCAGCAATGAAAATTCTACAAATATGATTTAATAATGTAAAACAATAAAAAGAATGTAAGCAATAAGAATAGGTGAACAAGTTTATTTAGATTCACCAAAATATAATTTTCTTATTTTTAAGGGCTAATACCATCCTACTGTTAAAAATTTAAGCCCAGATCAAAATGGTTCATGAAGTTTATAAATATGCATCTTAAAATTTCTAAATTTATGAACAATCTTCATGGTTTTTATTCTTACTTATATCATGATCAAGAAATTGTTCTTTGATCACAAAAAGCTTTTTTTTTCTGCTGTATATTCAACATCATTTCCACTAGGGGCTGTTTAAATTTCTTAGTGCAGTTTATTTCAGTCTTTTATATTAATTTTGTTACAAAAAGTTATAATAAAATATCACTATGTTGTTAGCAATCATAGACTAACATTCCAGTTATCAATTTTACATCAAATACTTGTGACCAAGTTTGAGATCATATGCATCAAATTATTAAATCCAAACTTTCAGCCTTCCTTGTGCAACACACCCGTTTTCTAGAAGATTGGTCGATACGCTGCATTTTGAACGATATAAGTGGCTTCGTGCAGGAGTGCGAGTGCGACATCAGAAGAAATGACAAATATGAGGGACATGGCAGGATTTTTAAGGGCCATGAAGGACTGCGGCATGAAGCATGTCGTGTTCTTGGGAATGTACTTTGCTCTTTGCATAGGAAGTGTTTGATTCATCGCAGAATTAGACCGACTGTTTAGGACAGTCGAGGAGATGAAGGGGACCCTAACGGAGTTAGGGGATGATACAGAGGATTCGTGCACTTCTGGGAGTAGTTGAACCCGATGCTAACATGTGGACATACTTTGGTGGAAGAAGTGGATCTCACACACGTATGAAATACGTAGGTGTGCAATGTAGGATGCGGCGTAGTAGCTACGTATTTGTACATAAGTAGGGATTTAATGCAGCAGTGTCATGTGTAATCAATATGCAATATCAAAATAAAAATACGTTAATCGATTTCATCTTGGAATAGAATGCGTACAAATTCGAAATTTGCTTCCATGCAGTTAATCCAGACACGTGACAAGGAATTACACGCTAATTCTAGATTAATCGGATTTATGACACCGTAATTACATAGTTGGTTCTGACAAGAGCCCTGACCCTATTATTGATCCTATTGGGATCCGCATTTTTTAACGATTAGGGAGTCCTGATCAAAAGCCGTGCCCATATTTTGTTGAGACGGAATCTCCTGCGGAAATTGTAATTTGCCCGAATTGGCACCGATTAAGTGGTCGGAGTGGCCTGAAACATGGTGAAATTGAGGGGATCATTCTGGAACTCTCAAGAATATCTTCCTTGTTGCATCAAGACTGAGAACATGGTGTCCCTTATTGCATCCATTACTAGGCATGTCAATGGGTCGGATCTTATCCAAATCCAATCCAGATCCAATATATTTGGGTAGGATTTTGATTTAATTTCTCAAATCCAGACCATACCCAAACCCAGACCCTATGAGAGAGTCTGGGTAGGGTCTGATTTTGTAGAATTCATATCCAAATCCTGATTCATACCAGACCTTAGCCAGACCCATATATATTTAATTAAATAATATATATATTAGTAAATTTATAAAATAAAATAATATTTTATGGTTATTGGATCGAATGTAATAAGATTTTATGGCATCAAAATCTGCATTTAGTATTGGTGGTTAGGTGATTGATGACATGCATACCAAATTGCTTATAGATGTGGTTGAAACATTAGTGACTACTGATGATTGAATTGAATCAAAGAAAAAATGAGTAAGTGTTTATAAATCTTCTTATTCTATTATTTATTTGTCATCAGTCCTTAATCAAATGATTTTTATCTCATTTACTATTTTAGTACTGGATTGCGAGACATCTGCCAACATTGAGATTTAAATAAGGAAAAGAGGTACAAAATTACATTTTTTAATAAGACTAATTATTTATATACGTTATGGTTGTTTTCGTTTTAAAAACTAATCCTAGTTGTCATTGTAACTGGTACAAAATTTTTCAAGAAAAGGAGAAAAGGTAAAGACAAACAAATGAAATATTGATGTGGATGCAGCTGAATCTTTAAAAATATATAGAAGTAGTCAATAATAATTTTTTCTTTGAATTCAAAATATTGCATTCAATTTGTTGAATGTTAATTTTATTATTTGAAAACGAAAATTGGATGCTATTTCTATTATTTATGAACTCTATATATTTTCAATACATTTTTACTTTAGTATTTTCAGAAAATACCCATGGATGCCCAGATCCATAAGGGTTTGGGTATGGACTTACTTTTTCAGACTCAAAAGAGTCTGGATTTGGGTCTGAGTCTAACTAAATTAAATGGGTTTGGATTTGGATCAAAGGGATCCAATCCAAAACCTACCCATTGACATGCCTATCCATTACGGTACAGCAGGCAGCAGTAACACGCTAACCTAATTTTCCTTATTTGCATCTTCCTCTTGCACAAGTGGTGCCTGATTTTGATTTCTGGGAGCAAACATGGGCCCTGTTTTGGAACCTCAGTTTTTTTGCAAGGTTGTATGCTACTAGTTTTTTAACAACTTTTGCTACAAGAACCCCAAAAAACTTGCAAAAAACTTTCGGTCATGTCTAAAACTTAAATGAAACGACGTCATTTTGGGGTCAAAAACTTGCAAAAAACTTTCGGCAGAAAGGGACAAGACGACGTCGTTTGTGCTATTTTTTTGCCTCAGCATACGACCAGCAAAACAAGAAGAGCTCTCCATTTGTCTTCATTGCACAGAAGGCAAGCTGCCTTAGTTGTTGTACCTCCGGACCTCCCGCGTGGTGCTCTTGCTCGTCGGAAGCTGATAAACCAAAAAAGAAACGGCAGTTGAAGTTGGTCAGACCTCTACTTCCGTAGCAGTGAACAACCGATCCAGTGCAGTCCACCGAATGTTCAGCATTTTGGAAGCAACTCACAGTCCGGCAAGTTACGGTAGACCCGGCAATTATGCCCAAAACCCAACAACCCACCCACTAATTTCAGAGGTTGGGTTGGGTAATTTGGGTGTTGGGTCAATTTTGGGTTGGGTAATAAAAATTCAGATATATTTTGAGCGGGTTGGATATTTGTGTTGAGTACCCATTACCCAACTTAAATACATTGTACAAGAATGCAAAAAGTACAGTAGCTACCGCAAATGCCAAGGCCACAGGTGTTGTTCATAGTCATTTTACAGGACTTCTTGAAACAAGAAAGTCGGTCTTGTAAGGGACTTCTAATGTCAAGAGCAACATAACTTCTTCAAGAAAAATAGAACTTTATATCAAGAGCACTGCAACTTTGGAGGTATGATGGTTAGTAACTGATTTGATCAGCAATTCTATTATGCCCTTTCTCTGTGCAAACTCCAAGTTCATACTTGTGTCCAGATTCTGAACTTTTGAAGGTTAACTTATCTCGTTGATTTGTACTTTTGGCACTTAATTTTACTGCTGTTACTTTCGGGTATTATTACAGAAATTCCCATTAAAGAGATTGCATATGCTTGTTTAATTGTTATACACATCTCTCCTTGATGTATATTCAACCACGCTTGGTGTTTGATATATTGCCCCAATTGGCCATTATTTCTCAAAATCTCTTATCGGTGATGTAGCTAGCTTGCAAAATTTTTTCGACGCACTTGAGGACGGCATAGGAAGAAGCTTGATAGATGAAGTCATAATTTCAACCATAAGAACAAAGACATATGGAGTCTTGTGTTGGTACCTATTGGCTGATCCGTTGAAGTTTATCGCTTTCCTGGAAATGTAAGGGCAGGCATGCACCATGTATAGTGTTTGCACGTCTATTTAGTTACCCAGAACAAAGTTTGTGCCTTTGTTGTAGAGCACTGCTAGTTTGGTAAAATGGGTTCTGCATGGTGTCACAAATCAAACTTTAAGGGCAATCCTATATCCTAAAGGACTGCTATTAGATTTTCTTGCTGGAGCAATTCATCTACACGGCCTTGGAAGATGAATTAAAGAATTAGCCAGCCAGTTACTGGTACCAAGTTATTTACTATTTGGGCAAGGAAATGCTTGACAACAACTGAAATGAAAAGGCTGTAGGAGATAGTTATAAATTGAGACTTACCCTTCTAGTTCTTTCTAGTAGTTTACGACCCTTCTTATTTATTGATGTCATCTACCTTTTGCTGCTTCATTTTATTTTTCTAGATCAATTAATGCCACTGTATATGTGTACAATTACATACCCATGACTGATGAATCACATACCTCGTCTTAATCTTGACATAGGTGCTCTTTCTACCCTTTGCCTTAATGTGTCGATAAAAAATTTATCTATCACAGCTATATACTACAATATAATTCATCATTTGTATTTCTTATTTTTTATGATAGGATATGTCGGTTGCTTGTGATCTTGATGATGATGTCGATGATTGCAGTCATGGGAGTAATATAGGGACACATAAGAGATCCCATTCGGCAGTTTGACCTCATTTTCATAGGTTAGAGCCTGATGAGCATGGTAGACGGAAAGCTATATGCAAAACATGTGGTAAGCAGTACTTAGCAGATGATGTGAGCGGCACATCTAATTTATTACGCCATTTGGTAAGTCATGCTCATAATGAGGAGCAGCCTACTGGATTAGCCACGGTTGATCATGAGATATATCGTGATAAGCTGGCTATTGCAATTGTTAAACATGACTACCTCTTCCAATTTGTCGAACACATTGGAATTAGGGAGTTGCATTTATTTTTAAATTTTTCTGTGAAAAGCATTTCGCGTAATACAGCTAAATCTGATGTGTTAAAGATTTATAGAAGAGAAAAAGAAAAGGTCAAAAAAGAGCTTGAACTTGTACAAGACCGAATTTGTTTGACTCATGATCTTTGGTCTTCTATCACAAGTGATGGATACATGTCACTTACAGTACATTATGTTGACCAGAATTGGAATTTACAGAAGAGAATAGTTGTGTTTCGTCATGTACCCCTCCTCATAATGGTCCAAATTTATCTGAGAAGCTGATTAATTTTCTAAAAGAATGGAAAATTGACAAAAAGATTTTTACCATCACTCTAGATAATGCAAAATACAATGATAGAGTGACTAGATTATTGCAAAATTATTTTCTATTTAATGGTTCTTCCATTTGTGGAAGTGAATTTCTTCATGTTCGTTGCGGTACACATGTGTTGAATTTAATTGTAAAGGCTGGATTGGACATGATTGATGAAGCAATATATAAAATTAGGGAAAGTGTAAAGTATGTGAAAGGAGAGAAAGTAGGGTCATAAAGTTTGCCGAATTAGTGAAACAACTGTCATTGGAGACAAATAAAAAATTACGACAGGATATAGTAACTAGATGGAATTCTACCTATCTGATGCTTGAGAAAGCCTTACTTTTTAGGCATGTATTTTCTCGACTTCAAGATGTGGATGATGACTACAAGTTGTGTCCTTCGGAAGAGGAATGGCATAGGGTCGGAAAGATTGCAGAGTTTTTTAGGCCTTTCTATGATATGACATTATTGTTCTCGGGAAGTAAATACCCCACAACTAATTTATACTTTCCCAATGTTTGGAAGATTCAATATCTCTTAAATAAAGAAGTCAATAGTCCAGATGTTTTAATTAGTGAAATGGCTTATAATATGAAGATCAAATTTCAAAAGTATTGAGACTGCTATAGTGTTATTTTATCATTTGCCATTATTTTGGATCCTCGTTACAAACTCCAATTTGTGAAATATTTCTTTTTTGTGTTGGATGCTCAATCACGGGATGAAAAGGTTCTTAATATTAAACAAAAGTTGTTTCGTTTGTTCGAAGAGTACTCTAAGAACAATGCTGCTATCACTGCTGCACCAATGGAGGGTACTTTTAATAGTGATGATGGACACACTAGAGATCTCATGGATGTGAGTAAAATTGATTCATATGTTTTTGTATTTGGTTTCAATTTATATAACCTTAAACGTTCAATATTTATGATATTTGCAGGGTTTTGACATGTACCAATCTCAACAAGGGGCTAATGGTAACAAATCTGAGTTGGAGTTGTATCTTGAGGAGCGACTAGTAGATCGTAAACAATAACCAGATTTGAATGTTTTGGCTTATTGGAAGAAGAGTAGAATTAGATATCTCGAGCTCTCATTTATGGTTAGAGATATCTTAAGTATTCCTATTACCACTGTAGCATCTAAGTCTGCTTTTAGTCATGGTGGGAGAATTCTTGAAAAATTTCGAACTTCTATGTTGCTAGATAATGTGGAGGCACTATTATGTTGTCGAGATTTGTTGTATAATAGTGAAGGTAAATTAGATAATTAGTTGCATTGGCTATTAATTTTCAATAGCTTAGGATCTCTTTAATTATTTTCTTTATTGGTTGATTAAATCTACTAAATTTTCAGATAGTGTTGATAAAGATTTTGAAGTTGAGCAAGAAGATGAGGAGCAAGATCTTGGAATTGATATTAGTAGATTTATTGCTGAATAAGATGCATCTTCAAATGTTGATACTTAGTAAGTATGTCATGTGAACTCGATATATTAGAATACTTGTTATTGCTTTAGTCAAAGGATTGTTGATGCCTAGCTTTAGTTGCGTCCTTTGAGATTGATGATAATTGAAAATGCGATTATTGTTTAGTACCAGTTGCTAAACAATGTGCGATAGCAACATCCTGTGCTTTCATGTGTATTGGTCATATTTTAAGAATATCTATTGACTAAGTTCCTGATGATGATGACTTCCACTTTCATTTGACAGAGATGTAAAACTTGTTCTTATACTATTGTCTTCTCTAGTTCGTGCAACGGCTGATGGCCAGCCGTAAAGGTGGCATCTGTAGCTCCGAGAACACTTTGTATAGCAAGGGCAGAGGCGCAGAGCATAAGAGGAGGCTGGAAAATGGCCTACAGCCCAGATTTGACAGCAAATTTTCCCGTGCAACAGAAAATTATTAAAGCTTATTACATGGCTGCTTTATGCATAGCTGCTGGCTGACCATGCATTACACAGTTCTTGTGATCCAAGTTTTGTTGTAGTACTAAGTACTTTATATCCTAAGTTTTCAGCAATACACCTGCAATACATATGTACCCAAGGAATTGAAAATTGGAAAACTCTAGTCTAATGAATTACTTTATTTTTTGCATTTTACAACGGCTTAGATGTGTTATCATGCATGATTCTTTTGTGTTTATTTTTTGGGTCAAAATTTTAGTTAATTACTTTCTTTAAAGTGTGATTGGGTCCAAATAGTTTAAACAGTTAGTATGTGTGTGTATTTGTGAAAGTATATTAGTGTGTATTTTAGTGTATTTATATGTGTAAAAATAACGTATTTCAAAAGAACTTAAAAAGTGAGCGTGTGTTTGTATCTGTGAGTGTTTTAGTGTGTGAAAATGTATTTATGTGTGTATTTTTTTTTGTATGTGAAAATATATTTGAGAGATTTTATGTATCAAAATCTATTATTTAATATATTGGGTCGTATTTGGGTCATGAGTTTGAGATAACCCAAAATGACCCAACCCAAAATTAACCTAATCTAAAGTTGAGTATGTTGGGTGTAACCCATTTAAATAAAAATCCAACATCAACCTGCCCAACCCGCCCAATTGCCAGGTATAGTTTACAGTGGTGCAGAGTCGTGTCCTGCACCACGGTTCACCTGCAACAGCTTCCCACGTAGTTGCTGCTACAAAACTCCTCCACTTTTAGATGCAGTACCTCCTCCATTCTTCGGTTAATTGAGCTCGGCTGCTTTGTTTTTTTCTTTTTTTTTTGGACGCGGCAGCTAAATGTATTTCCCGGCAATGGCTGATCAGTCAACCTATATTAGGTTCCCCTCAACAATATTGGAGGCATTAAATCCCTTTTTTAGCTTTTTTTGCTCCGATCCTAGGAATGAGTTTTCATTAGTTCTGTGACTGCATTTAAATGGAAGAGCTTTTTCTTTATGAAATTCGAATCTTCGTTTACTAGTTAAATGAGTGCAAACATGATATTTTTATGTAGTTTTTTTTTTTAAAAAAGCTCACCTTTTTATTCTGGGAAAATCCGCAAATATGTTCCCCCTTCAAATTTATCTTCTTGTGCACCAAAAATTTTGATTTTGACTGATATACAAGATATTTAAAGTTCTTTTGTTTTTAATTGTTGGAAAGATGTTGATTTATCCATTTTGGTGAAAAATAGAGAATATTAGGTTGTAGTTGAGGGAGTAGGCAAAGGTATGTCTTGTTGGTGAGCTATCACTTTGCCAGATTACTGGAATGCTATTACTAGAATGCTATCCGTTTAGTATTGAGAATTATTGGCATGCCATTCTTCTTGTCTTGTTATAAGGGTATTGGCTTGAGGCTTCTATTTTTGTCTTTAAATGAGAATTAGAAAATGCAATCTGTTAGCTTTTTGTGCAAACATGACATGATTGTCAGATTGAATTAGCAATGGCTCGCTGGTAAAAGGGTAAGTTTGTAACTTATTCTATTGATCTTGGAAAGAGCTAAATAAACCTATATACTTGGTTGGTTGTCATATGATACGAGAGCTCAATGTTGTTAGTCATATACTTGGTTGGAAAGAGCTCAATGTTGGACGAATATATGAGATTCACTGGTTTGCATCGGTTGCTCTTATTTTATTTTCATTCCTGAATTGAATTTGGTCTATTAATTTTGCTTTGCTTAAATTAATCCAAGAGTAATGGCATTCTTTTTGTTGTGTTTTGATTCGAGAAAGATAGGGTTAGCGTAATTAGTTGAAATTGTATATTTGCTTTTTAATATTTTGAATGTGGAATTCCATTAGGCAATTTAGCGTACTTTTCTGCTTTATTATAGAAACAAATAATTAAGCTATAGCCTCTACAATTTGAGATACAGGCATACTTTCTTTTGTTAACAGGTTTATACTGCCACACACTAGATCCATTTCTAGAGATTTGTATTAGGAAATTTCAGTGTTTTGGAGCTGCATGTTGGACTGTTAAACAAGTAAGGGCTAATTACACTACTTTTTTTCACAGTCGGCAAACTCGTACTTCCTGATCCTGTGAGTGCTTGCTGGTCCGACTGTGGAGAGAACGACTTACAACTTTGCATTACCAATTACTTCAAGGTATACATTAAGTGTTACTGTTTTTCCAACCTCGTGTGCTGTTTATTGGTTGAAATTACCCATGTGCTTCACCTGTTGTTCCAAAATTGCTATATATGATGTGAAAATAGATGCATGTCTTCCTTTTGCATGCTTTATGGCCAACTTGCGCTAATGCATATTCCGTATATAAAGATAAAAAAACAAATGGCAAGTAAAGCTATTTCATCAAGGCAAGGTCGAGCTCAATTTCCAATGGAGAGAGAACTTGAATTTGCGGAGTACTTGGTGGAATTTAAACGAGCTAATAGAATGAACAAGGGCAACCTAAAGAGTGAGGTCTTCCCTGCAATAGTTGATAAATTTGCTAAAAAATGATGCCACTTTGACCCATCTCAAATTAAGGCAAAGTATTATTCTTAGCGCAGGAATACAATTGCATGCGATTGAGGGTCACTAGGGCCGGCTGGGATCCCCTCCTGCAGACTATAACCATGGACGAAAGCAAATGACAAGCTGTGATTAAGGTGGATACATTATTTTTTTTCTATTGTTTCACTGCCATACTTTTAGATTAGTCCTGATTTTTTTGCACCTACATCTTATGTTCTTTTTGGTGTTAAATGTGTAGGAGAATCCATCATTCGAGAATTATCACAACAATGACCGCCGTGCCTTCTACATTTTGTCCGAGGTGTTTGTCAAAATGGATGCCCAAGGGGGATATGCAAGGGATTCAAACCAACCTCCGGTTGACATCAATGTTGAGATAAAAGCGAGGCAAAGTCAATCACCAGGCAATATGGGTGGACAGGGCCCGGAGCAGGTGGACTTGATTGATGATATGAACCTGCCTATGCAGTCAATTGGGAAATCGAATGCCAAACATTCAAAAGGCAAAGGGAAAAGGAAGACGCTGGAATCTTCATCCGTCAGAGATCAAGACGGCGACCTCCCGCGTGGTCGAAATCATACTTCCTACAACAATGCAATATCTTGGATGGATGTCTAATTTGCTTCTGATCGGAGCACGTCCAAGAGAGTAGATGCCCCACCTCCCCTACCTGCTGCTGCTGCTCTTCCCCCAACTTACTTGGATGATAACCCTTATTCGGTGGGAAAGGCAAACGAAGTCTTAGAAAAAATAGAAGGCTTGCCCGATAAAATAGCGGTCTCAGTAGCTGTGACCTTGGCTGATTCCACTGCCCATCGGAAGATGTTTTTGAGTTAGAAAAATGAGGTTAGGAAGCGGTTATATGCATTGAAGATTGGGGGGCGAACTAGGTGACTGAGACCATTTCTGCCTAGGGGTCTTCCCCTTTTTCCATTGCTTTGATTGCATGTGTTAATGTAATAAATTTTCATTCAAGATTACAAGATGTTTGTTTTCTTTGTTGGGACAAGTTTGAACCTTATTCGTTGTGTTATTTCATGGTTTGGATCATGTTAAGACTTACCAAAATAGTGCTCCATTTCAAATATTTGACTTGATCGAAATAATAATACAAGTTTTACTTCAACCTAAAGAGTAACTTCTAAGTTCATATACTTGTTATGGCTCATTTGGTGCTTATCCGTCACATGTTTTCAAAGTGTAGGTGTTGCCGCTCAGGGCATAAATGGTTAGGGCTCCACCTAATTTTGGAGTGAATTTAGATGATCCAAATCATGCAAGAAAAGCCACAACTGCTATGCTAATACTATCCTGGCACTTTCAAAGACAGCAGGTACCAAGAATAAGGTAGCTAGCCCGAACAAGTGCTATGTCAGGTCACGGTTGGGTTGACGAGCTGTTGGAGGGACATTGCACTAGGATGCTGAAGAACATACGCATGAATGTGGCTACGTTTGTTCAACTATGCCGGATATTGCAAGAAGGTGGATACATTATTGAGGGACCCTTTGATAAAGTGTCTTTAGAGGAAGGAATAGCAGTTACTTTATATGGCATGAGCCACGATTTGACATAAAGAGTGCTAGGTGAGCGCTTCCAGCATTCCACTGAGACAATTCATCGACACGTACGCCGGTTGTGTCAGTCCTTAGTGCAATTAGCACCTATTGTACCCCGACATAGGAACACAGATGCTACTCATCCTAGAATACGGAATAATAAAGGATTTTATCCCTAGTTTAAGGTACTTGCCCCTCTCCCTAAAATTGATAAGTTAAATTGCATATAACTTATGGAAAAACTTGTAATGTAGGACTGCATTGGGGCAATTGATGGAACCTATGCCTCGGCAAGTGTGCCAAGAGAGAAACATGATACCTTTCGTAACAGAAAGGACACGATTTCACAAAATGTTTTAGTTGCATGTGGCTACAATGTGAGGTTCGTATACATCAAAGTTGGGTGGGAAGGTAGTGCCCATGATAGTCGTATCTTATTGGATGCTATTTCCAATCCCAGTGTAGTATTTTCCGTACCACTGATTGAAAAATATTACATAGTTGATGCAGCGTACAGACACATGCCGGGTTTCATGACCCCTTTCAAGAGTGGTCCAAGAGGGAAATCACAGACTACACAGAAAGCGTTATTTAATCGCCGCCATTCTTCGGTTCGGAATGTGATAGAGAGAACGTTTGGGGTCTGAAAAATGAGATTTAAAATTTTGGAAGGTCCTATGAAAAACTATCCTATTGAGGCATAGAGGAACATTGTAGTGGCGTACTGTGTACTGCACAATTTCATTAAGGAGATGCAACCATATGACCTCTACTTGACGGATGCTGCTAATATGGATGTCGGAGGTACCAAGGGAGCTCAAATGCCACAATTCCATGTCACTCCAGAAACATTCCATGATTGGAAGGAATTACGAAATGCAATGGCTGATCACATGTGGATGCACCGAAATGAGTAGTATATGATGGCCTGTCCTAATATCCACGCTGATTAAGTGATTCCCATGTAACCCAAACTAGTTTTTTGTATAATATGACTCTTTTTAATATTTGTTGAATATTTGGTCATGTAGCAATTGAAGCCTTCTGCTCATATACTTGTTTACCAGATTCTTTACCACTTGTATGAATGCGACGTTTTCACAACTTCCCCTACTTATTTTGGCAAAACAAAAAATTTGCACACTTATTTGAATCACCATATTTCTTTGAAATATATGAAAATCTACATGATTACCTATTTGTATCAATTAGTTGAAAAAAAAAAAATTTTTCTGCTACAGTAAAGTTATTAAAAAAAAATTTTTTGCTACAGTAAAGTTTTTAAAAAACTTATACAGTAAAGTTTTTCTACAATTTCTACAGTGATTTATAGTAAAGTTTTAGGTAAACTTTCAAAAAATTCAGGTTCCAAACAGGGCCATGAGCTCTTCGAGATAGTAGAATGTGGCATTCTACTTGGTCCAGGTGAGAAGATCATTGCAATCTGATGCGCTTAAGTAGTCATGATTGGAAGAATTGGGACCAGGATTGCAGAGCATAATTGTGTGAATTATGGATATTTAGAATTGAGGACTAATACGGTTGGGCCTTCTTTTATTATGATAATGGATTTGGTGTGAGGCCCATGTTTATTTGAATTGGCCCAATGGATCAAAAAGTTGAAAACATTTTCGACAATAATGGATTGGATCTGGTACGAGACCCAGACACATTTTAATTGGCCCAGTGGATCAACAAATTGATAACAGTTTCACCAAGAATGTATTGGGCCTGGTGCGAGGCCCAGACACGTTTTAATTGGTCCAGTAAATCAAGAAATTGAGAACATTTTCATCGTGGATGGATTGGGCCTGATGTGAGATCCAATTACCATTTGATTGAGCCATCTGATCAAGAAATTAAGAATATGTTAGGCCATAGTATAAGTGGTCCACACATTAATAACCTTAATTCATCGCAAGCACTTCGGTTCACTTATTTTTTCCGACAAGTACATCGGCACACAACTCTTCTGATTTGTCAGATGAGAATCTGTCCCAATCGAATGGTCGGAGGCATCCATAATTTAAATAATTGTCCTGTCGCGAGTCATAATCTGTTAGAATGGACGGTTTACTTCGCACTTGATACTGTGATTGAAACTCCATTATAGAGAGTATGAATCGGATCGAAAACCATTGATAGGGTGCAAAACTGTTATTCAATTTATAATTATTTTTCCCTTGATTTTAGCCAAATATTATTTTAAATGATAGATTCTATTTATATTTGGCTAATGGAGCCAATTTTAGGAAAATGAGCAAAATATGATAAAAGGGTAATTTTTCAAAATTTGCTGTCAAATCCAAAGAAGTCGGGATTCGTACATAGCAGTTTCTCAATTCAAATCGAAGACTTACGAAGCATGTTTCCAAATACAGTTGGGGAATGATTTAGATTATCTTTTGTCAATTTAGGAATTATTTTCTTCTTAGGAAAATTAGGAAGTTTAATTTATTTTGGAAGTTAGAAAATAGAAAGAAGGCCAAATTCTCGTTTGATTAATTCCTCGGCCAGGAAACAATCTTGGGAGAGAATCATGACTCCCTATGGGGAAACGGCAGCCGCTTGGCTTTCTTTTTTTCTTAGTTAGTTTTCTTTGTTGAACGCTTATGCAAAGGTTCTCAATGAATTCGCGCGGTTCCTTCTCAATGATGCGCGGCTAATTCTCTTTTCTAGTTAAGGAACAATGAAAGATTTGGTTCATCTAAAATTGTGAGATCGAATTGATTATTTTTATTTCTTTTATTTACTAGTATTCATATATTCTTTGATTTAATTTCTTATGGTTATTATTTTATTTGAATATCAAGGACACCCGATATTTAATTAATCTAATAACTTAAAACCAATTAGAACAGTTAAATCCGTAATTGTTTAATTGTTTTAAATTAGTGGTGGCTGACATGATTGGATTTATGACAGGGAAACATATGGGTTAATTTAAAATAACCCTCGTATTATTTGATTAGAACAGGGTTTCTCTCATTCTTAAGACAATTAAAAAATTGAACTCTATGGTCGTGTCTAGTATTATTTCTTAATTAGAGAAGTGATTAATGGTCGTACCTTGATCACCGATACAATAAGGAGAAATTGATTGTCATCGGGTGTTTGGCAGTTATAACTTGTTTATCAGAGAATAAATGAGATTATCATTGTATCGATGATCAATTGAGTGAACCATTTCTGAAGTTAGTCCTTGGTTAGAGTTTGTTTATTATTGATTTAATTTTAATAAACTGTCACTTAGTTTTTATTTGTTTATTAATTTTTCTTTGAGTTGTTTAGTTATCTTCATTTTTATAAAAATTTCCCCATATTTTGAATTCGAGGAGAACGAATTTCTCCAATCCCAATCGATTCAATCCTACTCACTACTATATATAAAATTCATACTTTATTTGAGCAGATATTTATTATTGCACAGGCTCGATACCTGTCAATTTTTTGCATCATTTTCGGGGACTAGTGTTAGTTAATTTGTGTCTTTTCGAGTTGATTTTCATTTTTATTTGTTGGTTTTTTTTAGTTTATATCTCATTTTTCTCGTACAGGCGAATTAATTTTTTATCGTGAAATAGAGAAGACTATGCGTAAAACAAAGAAAGAGACCAGATAACACAGAGAGGAGTAGTCAATTGCTCAGAGGATCAATCCAGAAGTCGAACCAATAAATTCTTTTGGTGACACCTTGAGTGATTCTGATCAAGAAAACGTCGTCATGGCTAATGCTCGAACTTTAAGGGAGTTGGCTGCTCCAAATTTAAATCTGTAACCATTATGTAATACCTTTCCAAAATTATATGATAATACCCATTTTAAATTAAAATCTAGTCTAATTCATCTTTTACCTTCTTTTCATGATTTTTCAGGTGAGGAGTCCCACAAGCACTTGAAGAAATTTGATGTAGTATGCACAAGTATGAAATCCCCAGAAATTACTGAGACGCAGATAAAAATGCGAGCATTTTTTTTTCCCTCAAGGACGCAGCAAACAATTGGTTGTATTATCTGCCATTAGGTAGTATAACAACTTGGGAACAGTTAAAGAAGAAATTTTTGAAAAATATATTTTCCTGCATTTAGAACTGTCAGTATGAGGAAGGATATATGCGGCATTAAACAGCATCCACGAAAATCTCTTTATGACTATTGGAAGAGATTCAAGAAATTGTGTATTAGATGTAACGAGTTGTTCCTGATTCAATATTTTTATGAAAGTTTGCTATATATAGATAGAAGTCTTATAGATACTGCCAGTGGAGGTGCTTTGGTGAATAAGATCCCCCAAAAAGCTTGGAAATTGATAGAAAGGATGGTAGAAAATTCTCAATAATTTGGCATAAGAGAGAATGTCCATACTCGACGAGTAAATGAGGTAAATGTCTTATTAATTCAACAACAATTATCTGAATTAATTTAGATTATTCGACAGTTGATTATAAGAAATTTGCAGCAGCCCAAAGTGTGTGGTATTTATAAGGACATGAGTCATCCCACATATAGGTGTCCAGTGTTACAAGATGAAAGAGTTGAACAGGTAAATATGGTTACTGGAAGAGATTTAAGAAATTGTGCACTAGATGGCCTTAACACCAGATTAGCGAGCAGTTCCTGATTCAATATTTCTGTGAAGGTTTGCTATATACAGATAGAAGTCTTATAGATATTGCCAGCGGAGGTGCTTTGGTGAATAAGACCCTCCAAAAAGCTTAAAAATTGATAGAAAGGATGACAGAAAATTCTCAACAATTTGGCATAAGAGAGGATGTCCATACTTGATGAGTAAATGAGGTAAATGTCTCATCAATTTAACAACAATTATCTAAATTAACTTCGATTATTAGACAGTTGGCTATAAGAAATTTGCAACAGGCCAAAGCGTGTGATGTTTATAAGGATACGAGTCATCGCACAGATAGGTGTCCAGTGTTACAAGATGAAAGAGTTGAACAAATAAATATTACTAGTCACATGCCCACGCTAAGAGAGTAGTATGATCCATACTCCAACACCTACAATCCAGGTTGGAGGGACTATTCGAGTCTTAGTTATGGAGAAAACAAGCAGCAGAACTTCATGCCGAGTAGACAACAGGGTTACCAACAGCAATACCAATCTTGGCCACAAGCTCCTCCATTCAATTCGGGTCCATTGTTATAAGAGATGATGAAAGAACTAACGGCTAATACTATGCGGTTCCAATAGAAAATGGATTCTAATATGTAGGAGATACGCAATCAAATAAGTCAGATGGTAATATCAATCAACAGTTTAGAATCCCAAACTCAAGGAAAATTGCCATCTTAACTCGAAGTGAATCCGAAAAATGTAAGCGCAATGCTTTTAAGGAGTGGGAAAGAAGTTGATAGATCCTACCTCGTGATTCCAAAAGATAAGAATGAAGAACGGATCGAAAAAGAGCTTGAAGAAGAAGGCATAGGCAGCGCGAATCCAAAGATGATTTTTGATTCTATAATTAAAGTTAGAACTAACCTACTGTCTTTTCCGAACAGGTTAGAGAAACCAAAGAAGTAAGATAAGAAAAAAGAGCTCCTAGAGGTGTTTCAAAAGGTAGCAATCAATATCCCTTTGTTGGACGCGATCAAGCAAGTGCTAAAATACGTAAATTCTTGAATAATTTATGCATCAATAAGAAGAAATTGAGAGAGGATGAGCAGATTGTGGTAGGTAAGAATATCTCAACGATTTTACAAGACACCTAAATGCGGGAATCCAGATATGTTTACTATCTTCCGTAAGATTGAACATTCTAAAATTAAAAATATCATGCTAGATTTAGATGTTTCTATTAACGTGATATCTAAATCAATTTATGATTTCCTAAATTTAGGACATTTGAAAGAAACAAGGATAATAATTCAATTGGCTAATTGTACATTTGCTTATTTGAATGGGATAATTGAGGATGTTTTAGTGCAAGTAGATGGGCTAATTTTTCTTGTTGATTTTTATGTGTTTTACATGGATGATAGAAGTACTCCAAATCCATCACCCATTATATTAGGAAGACCCTTCTTGAGTACTGTTCAAACTAAGATTGATGTTAGTATAGATGCTCTTACAATGGAAGTTGATGAAGAAGTAGTCCACTTTAATATTTTTGATACAATGACACATCCTATTAACTCTCATTTTGTATTTGCTATTCATGCTAGTAATCCCTCTGTGCAAGAATTTTTAGAGTTTAATCGTAGGGATAAATTCAAAGTTATTGCGAACAAGTATCATTGGATGAAAGCAATTTATGATGTGAAAATAAGTGAAAAATTATAGAAGATGATTACACTCAATGACTATTTGGATCCTGGATGAATGTTACCGATTGCAAGAAAATTTGAATTACATCTAGATTGAAAAGTGATGCTTCATTTCTAATAAAAAACATTAAAGAAAAATGTTTATTGGGAGGCAACCCAATTCAATCTTTAGTTTATTTTTATTATTAGTTTCATTATATTTATTTTAGATTTTTTGAATTTGATATGCTTAATTTTCGTTTTTGATATTTTCTTGGTTATAAGACTTCCTCTTGACAGGACGTGCCCGCACCTTGAGGGAACGTGATAACGCACTAATTCTTCATTCCATTATCAGAAACGTTTGGACCAACATGATGCGCCCGCATCTAGAGGGTACGTGATAAATTATAATCAACCATTTCTATCGTCAAAAGTGTTTCCACTAATAGGACGTGCTCGTGTCTTGTCCTAGAGAAGGCTTAAAAAAATATTTTTTTTCTCTCTTCTTTCTTTCTTCTTTCTTTCTCTCTTCCCTCCTTCTCCAGTTGAACCCCACGACCACCGCCATTCGCCGTCAGCTGCTCGCCACGACCAACTTGCCACGTCGTTTATCATCTTTTTTCACTGTACCACCCCCCACAATCTACAGGTCTCTTGATTCATTATTACACAAGTTCATCAAAGGATGACAGATTGGCCAATATTGAACTCCACTTGCCCATCATTTAGTGGCGTATGTCTATCATATTAATTTCGAGCATCCTTTTGCCCCTCATCCATAGCTGTTTCTGCCCACTTCGATGATCAAGAAAGTTTCGTTATACTCTTACTTTTTCTTTATTCTTTATTTCTTATATTGAGGACAATATAAGATTTAGGTGTTGAGGGGGGAGGAGAGTAGTATATTGGTAGTATATTGGAAAAGTATAAGTGTAGGCATTTTTGTTAGAATTTTTTTGTTCGACTTTGTCGAATTTTATTCAATTTTTGCTACTTCTTGTATATTTTTGTAGTTATTCTTGATCAACATAGCTAAATTCTCAAATGTGACTATTGCTAAGGTTTTATGTGCTAATGGGTCAAGTATGACATAGGTAAGTTTAAGGGTATCTCTCTGGTGAATAGTTGAAATTTTGTGATTTTTTACAATTTTTGATTAACTTTTTTAAGTATTGTAAATATTTTTTTGGCATTTTTTATGTAAATTAGTTCAACTATTAATTTTAGTTCTCCATATTTGAAAAATAAAGCATGCTTGTGTGGTCTTTAATTTTATTTTGGGTACTTATTTGTGAATAATGTTTAACTATACTCCGCTAGTATCATTACCTAGTAACCGGGAGTGTTCACCATAAGTATCGACATTCACGTCAAAAAGTGACGATAATTATGAGTATGTGATCCTTTAACAATAAAAGTTGAGTAACCTGATTCCTTCATTTGGCAGATGTCGAAATTCGCGTCAAAATATTTGAATGGCTAAGAACTAAACTTTTTTCTCTAAAAAAGAAAAGAAAAGATGAGCTCATAGTGAAAAATGTGCAAGTATCAAGTATGTGGATAATTGTGTTAGCCTGCTGATCCATGAGTTTAATGTTGAGATTTTACTTAATAGTTGAACCGTTTGCTGACGAATTGATGAGAATATAAAGACCAAGGCCCATTCAAGCACATGAGAAATTGGAAGATTCAAGTGAAGATCAGTTGATTGCACGAATACTTGAGTTTAGTAGGATTATTTGATTTTCCTCGTTGATTTTGGTTATTTCTCGCTTTAGAAAGTTTAGGTAATTAAGCTAGTTTAATTACGGCCCATTTGTTAGTAAGTGAGGCCCAAAATCTTCCTTAAGTATGTAGGGTAGTTTGGTCAATTTTTGGATTAGGGTTAATGCTTGTAAGGGCTATATATAGCCCCACTTCCTCTTTGTTTTGACATCAATTTTTTGGCTATTAAATACAATTAGTGAGTTTTCACTTTCTCTTTGGCAAGAGAGTTTCCTTTGAATACTTGAGAATCTTCTCAAGTTATTCACCCGAACTTATCAATCGAGTATCTTCTTGATTGTGGCGTTCTACTACCTCCAATTTGGTTCGTTAATTCGAGTAGTTACGGGTTGAAATAATATCAAAATTGTTCGTGACTTCTAGGGATTAGTTGGGTCAAATTTCCGCTGCCTAAGCCATGGTGTTTTGGTTGTCTAGATCGGGGTTTCACATCAGTTGGTACCAGAGCTAGTCGACAACCACCATGTTATATCTTTTTTTTTTTGTTTATTTCGAGTCATATATGTTTATCCCAATCTGTTCGTTTGTTTAGAACAAAAAAAAAAAAAAAAGAGTCACTGTTCACCGACACTGTTCATAGTTACTGTTTATCCGAATACAAATCTGTCCAGCCTTGTTGTTTGTGTTATCCAACTTGTTTACTTGGTTTTCAAATCTGGATTTTAGCAAAACTTGTTGGAATTTTGTGAATTTTGAAGAGAACTTACAATAATCTTGAGGTTCTTGCATTCTTGATCACAATCTTGAAATTTTTGAAGTTCCTGACAACTTCCTTGTAAGTTCTTGAAAGATCTTGGAGTTCTTGGTAGTTATTATTTGTGGACTTCCTTGTTTTGTGTCGTGGTTGATAGTTGTAGTCAAGAAAAAAAAAACAGAAAACAAAAATGAAAAGAAAAAAAAAGAAAAGAGGAATCGGTTGGCAAAAAAAAAAAAAGGGAAAGGAAAGAAAGTGGCAACCGAATTGTTTTGAATAGGGAACCAAATTTGATTTGTGCAATCTTTCTTGGAGTAGAATTTGGAAGTTACCAAAAGTTGTTTCAAGAAGATTACCAAAGGTTGTTTCAAGAAGATTACCAAAAGTTGTTTCAAGAAGGTTACCAAAAGTTGTTCAAGAGGAAAAGGATTTTCAAAGGGTTTCCAAAAACTAACTTGTTTCCAAAATTAATTAGGAAACTAAGTAAAGCACTTGGATAACTCTTTGTACTCACTTGGACACTCTCTCTGCTACCTTTTAAGGAAACTTTCCCAAAATCTCTCATCCATTTTTTTTTGGAAACTTTCCTAAATTCTCTCATCCATTTCTTTTAGAAAACTTTTCTAAACTCTCTCATCCATTTCTTTTGAAAACTTTTCTAAAGTCTCCCATCTATTTTTAGGAAACTTTCCTAAATTCTCTCATACATTTTTAGGACCTTTCCTATATTCTCTCATCCACTTTAGGAAACTCTCCTATATTCTCTCATCCACTTTAGGAAACTCTCCTATATTCTCTTCCTAGATTTTAGGAACACTCTCCTACACTTTCTCCTATATTTTCTCCTATATTTTCTCCTAACTTTTAGGAACACTTCCCTACACTTTCTCCTACATCTCCGTGATTACTCTTGAGGAAGAAGTTGGTGACAATTATTTGGGCTTGAGCAGCATTTCTCAAACTACCTAACCCAACAGGTAAAGGTGTTTGGTAAGTCCATTAGAGCGCTTTGAGTGACATACACGGGGGTGAGTGATACACTAAGGGAGTGAGTGAGGCAGTTTCTACTAACTGTTTGTTGAGCCTTGCAGGTACTCTATAAACATGTCTCAAACTCATGCGACAAGTGACTCTTATGACATGAAACATGTTCTTGAAGCATTAACAGGCGCCATTGATCGCACGGCTCAGAGAATTGATACACTGGAGGATAAGGTGGAGCAATCAACCCTAGGCAAGAATGCCTCCAAGAGACAATCATACGTGGAGGAGTTAGGTGATTCGAACAATGAGGAGGACATGGCAGATGGAAACCGATTTCGGAATTATAAACGCATCCCTAATCAAGGGGATGATGAACTAAAGGGAATCAAGCTCAAAATTCCTACCTTCCCAGGCAAGTCGGACCCTGAAGCATATTTGGAATGGGAGAGGAAGATTGAGATGCTCTTTGACTGCAACCACTACTCAGAGTCCCAAAAAGTAAAGTTGGCAACCATTGAGTTCACTGAATACGCAGCCGTTTGGTTGGATCAGATTCGCACCAGACAAAGGAGAAATGAAGCACCACTCATTCGCACCTGGAAAGAACTCAAAAGGATCATGAGGAAGCGCTTCATACCAGCGTATTACCACAGGGATTTGCACCATAAATTGCAAACTCTCACCCAAGGTAGTATGAAGGTTGAGGATTACTTCAAAGAGATGGAGATAGTCATGCTGCGGGCTGATGTTCGGGAGGATATAGAGGCAACCATGGCACGTTTCTTGAGAGGACTACACGCTGAAATTGCAGATGTTGTGGAGCTCCAACATTACCTTGACATGGATGAATTATTGGACAAAGCTATCAAGGTGGAAAGGAGGCTCAAGAGGAGGGGTATCCCCCACCAAAGCTCCAACGCCCAATCTAGAAATTGGAGAACTCCGCAGTATAAAGGCGAGATTACCCACACGAGCGAGCAAAAGTCCGCTAAGGCAAGTGGGGTTTCGAATGGAGCATGGGTGCCTGGTTCGTCATCTTCAACACCGACCCAAATGGCAGAATTTAAGGCTGATCTAGGGGCATCTAAACCTAGAAACCGTGACACTAAGTGCTTTAAGTGTCAAGGTTTCGGTCACATCGCGTCCCAATGCCCAAACCGAAGGACCATGCTCATGCTTCCAGGTGGTGAAGTGCTAACGGATGAGGAGGATGAGTATGAAGGCATGCCACCATTGGTTGAGGAAGAAGAGATAATTGCCCCTGACCAACCAGTTGGACTAGGCCTTGTTACAAGGTTGGCATTGAGTGCTCAACGCACAAATGAAGAAGAGCAGCGTACCAACATCTTCTATACCCGATGTCTAGTTAACGGGAAAGTGTGTAGCTTGATTATCGAAGGAGGAAGTTGTACCAATGTCGCCGGTGCCTTATTTGTCAAGAAGTTACACCTACCTGCCCAAGATCACCCTACACCATATAAGCCTCAATGGTTTAGTGATTGCGGCAAAGTGCGAGTGTCCAGGCGGGTTTCTGTGAAGTTTAACATTGGGAGATATGAGGATGAGTTGGTGTGTGACGTGGTTCCTATGCAAGCTGCCCATCTTATTCTTGGAAGACCTTGGCAATTTGATCGCGAGGTTACTTATGAAGGTCATTCCAACAAATACTCGTTCATGCATAAAGGGATAAGGATCATACTTGTTCCACTCTCACCTACACAAGTTCGAGAGGACCAAAATGTTTTACAGAGGGAATGGGAGTTGGATCGATTAGAAGGCAAGGAAAAGAAAGGGCGAACATTGATCCTGCTCGCTAAGCCTGAGGACAACATCGGGCACTGGGAGCTGGATCGTTCCACCTTGGTGGTGTTTAACGTGTTTTCATTTGTGCAGGTTGTTCGTGGTCAGATATCCTTCATCTTGCAGTGTGCAATACCCGCAACCATAGAGATCTGCGAAGAGAGTGTTGACCAAGTAATTCCAACCAACACTAGTCGAGTTACATTGGCCTTTGATGCAGTGTTTGCACGTCTTGATGCGTACAACTCGCAGCCCAACCAAACCTTGGTTCACCGGGCGTCCGCTCACGATCCACCCATAGGGTTGAGACGTCGCTTGTGTGACCATTGTCATGGAAATCTTGCTGTTCGTAACATGTATCTACCACCACCACGAGTTGTCCTTGTTCCACACAAGGATGTCATGATCATTCTTCGCTTAAGAAGGCGATATACAGGCTGCTTGGTGACTATACACATGCTCTCATCACTTTTGTTTTGTAAGAGAGTCATGATTTGGGGACAAATCGCCTTTAAGAGGAGGGGAATGATGAGAATATAAAGACCAAGGTTCATTCAAGCACATGGGGAATTGAAAGATTCAAGTGAAGACCAGTTGATTGCACGAATACTTGAGTTTAGTAGGATTATTTGATTTTTCTCGTTGATTTTGGTTATTTCTCGCTTTAGAAAGTCTAGGTTATTAAGCTAGTTTAATTGCGACCCATTTGTTAGTAAGTGAGGCCCAAAATCTTCCTTAAGTATGTAGGGTAGTTTGGTCAATTTTTGGATTAGGGTTAATGGTTGTAAGGGCTATAAATAGCCCCACTTCCTCTTTGTTTTGACATCAGTTTTTTGGCTATTAAATACAATTAGTGAGTTTTCACTTTCTTTTTGGCAAGAGAGTTTCCTTTGAATACTTGAGAATCTTCTCAAGTTATTCACCCGAACTTATCAATCGAGTATTTCCTTGATTGTGGCGTTCTACTACCTCCAATTTGGTTCGTTAATTCGAGTAGTTACGGGTTGAGATAATATCAAAATTGTTCGTGACTTCTAGGGAGTAGTTGGGTCAAATTTCCGCTGCCTAAGCCATGGTGTTTTGGTTGTCTAGATCGGGGTTTCACATCACGAATGTTGGTTGAATATTTTATATGTTTAGATTAGTTAGTCTGAAATTGGAAGATTTTTTTTATTTTAAAAGTTAACCGGAGAGATATCTCTTGGAAACTAGCCACTAATGCTTGACATGTATTTTGATTATATATTGGCAATGGGTAATTTGATTAATAGCCATTGTTTGAATTTGTTTGTTTGATTTGTTGTTTCTCATGTTTGAGAATAAGTATGATTTAGGTGTGAGGGGGGAATTGATAGGGTGAAAAATTATTATTCAATTTATAATTATTTTTTTCTTGATTTTAGCTAAATATTATTTTAATTGATAGATTCTACTTATATTTGGTTAATGGTACCAATTTTAGGAAAATGAGCAAAATGTGATAAAAGGGGTAATTTTCCAAGAATTGATGTCAAATCCAAAGAAATCGGGATTCGCGCATGTTAGTTTCTCAATTCAAGTCGAACACTTACGGAGCATGTTTCCAAATACAGTTGGGGAACAATTTAGATTATCTTTAGTCAGTTTAGGAATTATCTTCTTCTTAGAAAAATTAGGAAATTTAATTTATTTTGAATGCTAGAAAATAGGAAGAAGGTCGAATTCCAGTTTGATTAATATCTCGGTCAGGGAACAATCTTGGGAGAGAATCGTGACTCCTTGTGGGGAAATGGCAGCTGCTTGGCTTTCTTTTCTTCTTAGTTAGTTTTCTTTGTCGATCGCTTATGAAAAGGTTCCAAATGAATTCGCGCGGTTTCTTTTCAATGATATGGGGCTAATTCTCTTTTCTAGTTGAGGAACAATGGAGAATTTGGTTCATCTAAAATTGTGAGACTGAATTGGTTATTTTTATTTCTTTTATTTACTGGTATTCGTATGTTATCTGATTTAATTTCTTATGGTTATTAATTTATTTGAATATCAAGGGCGTCTGATATTTAATTAATCTAATAACTTAAAATCAATTAGAGCAGTTAAATCTGTAATTGTTTAATCGTTTTAAATTAGTGGTGACTGGCATGATTGGGTTTGTGTCAGAGGAACATATGTGTTAATTTAAAATAACTCTCGTAGCATGTTATTTGGTTAGAACAGGGGTTCTCTAATTCTTAAGGCAATTGAAAAATTGAACTCTATAATCGTACCTAGTGTTATTTCTTGATTATGGGGGTGATTAATGGTCTTAACTTGATCACCGATATAGTAAGGAGAAATTGATTGTCATCGCGTGTTTGGCAATTATAACTTGTTTATTAGCGAATAAATGAGATTATCATGTTGGATCCTTAATCCATCATTGGACTTATATGTGAATAATTATGTATTGCAAACTGTCAATTAAGGTTAAATCCAATTAAAGTGATCAAATATAGTTTGAATTTAATGTATCTAATAGGATGTGGGCCTTTAATGTGTAGAGATTTAAGGGTTCCTATTTCTATGATGGGCTGAAATAGGGCTCCAAAAGGTAACAAAATGTTACCTATAAATAGGGTTATGGTCCCCAGGTCACAGGTATCTTTTTAGTTGTCGTATTTTCTAATACCACAGAATAACTCTTCCCTGATATCCCATCGTCAGGAAAGATACCAGATAGATACTAAAGGGCTCTCTCTAGGTTTGGCAAATACGTGTTGACCTGAAAGGCCACCCTAATATCCTTGGAGATTCATATGTCAGTTGTCGATATGAATCCAGGTACGTTTCTACTATTTTCCTGTTAATTTATTTTTTAATAATCGTCATATAGATTTTGGGTTTAATAGGTGATGGTTTTCACCAAAGATTAAATATAGATAACCACCCTAACAAGTGGTATCAGAGCCCTTTATGGTTGATTATTAGGAAATAATTTGGATTTAGTAATTTTGTGTTTAAGAATAATTATGTATGATATTTGTGAAGAATTGGCCAAGGAGATATTTGTTGAAACCATGACTGTTCAACTTTTCGTTTGTTATTCGGCTTCGGGTTTCATGCTTTTTATCGTATTTGTCATTTAAAAAAAAAAGGATTTAGTCATGCATTCGGTTTGCATGTTTTGGCAATTCAATTGATTCATAGTATTGATTTTATAGAATGAATGTGATCCCACCTTAGTCAAACTTGACTTGGCGATTGTTAACTTAGGTTGGCTTGAACTATTATGTTGCAAAAGTCATGGTAGGCCCCACATCTTACTTGCTTTGATGCTTCTGGTCGTATGTCAATCTTTGGTCGTATGTTTCGGCTTTGATGCTTCTCGTCGTACTTGCTGCATAACATAAAGTCCAGATAGTCCATGTTTCTCAAACAATATACTTAGGACCCGCATATTTATATGGTTTATGTTTTAAATCTTGGGTACACAATTTTCTTGTGTTGATTCAGCCGTGATTTATATTTTCCTTTTGACTTATTTCGGTGTATAAGAGAATAAACATGCATATATTTGTTTTAAGAAATTAGGGTTTCTTTAATTTGAGTAAACCCTAATAAAGATAAACAAGATATTTAAGCCCGACAAAAGTTCATATGTTTGGCCCATTAAATATATAGTTTTATAAAGTGCTTATGGTCTTCAAGAATATTTTGGGCTTGAATGATAAATTTGGGTCAAATTATGGATATGGACCTTTGGTCCAATAAGTCTTGATCCAATTTGATTGATTTGACCATGTTTGACCACGTTTTGACCAGAGTTAACCAAAGTTGACTTTGATCAAAATTTTTATTTAATTTGGATAATTTTAAATTTGAATATTGGTATGATTATATATATTTTGGAATAAATTAATTGAAATAATATGCCACCAAAATGACCTCTATTATGGAAATTAATTTATTTTATAATATAATTAGTTGGGAACTAGTAGTTTTATGAATATTGATCGACCCAAAGGAAGGTCAATATTTAATGAAATTACATGTGCACTTGTGGTAATAAATACGTGATAATTATTTAATTTTTTTTTTACATGTGATTTATAAATTGGCCCAAAGAAAAATTTATTTTTGACATGTTATTATTATCAGTATTTATTATTGCACCAAGATATCACTTAGAAGTTAATATTTTTGTCCAAAGATAAAATATTAATGGAACCTCGGTATCTTGAGATGGGGTTACCTTTAGTTGAATTTATTATTATTTTTGGTTTATATGAGCATAGTTTTAATTATTTTATGTTTTCTGTTCAGTTGCAAATGATCTTACAAATATTACTTCCAACATCAATAATATTTCTATGCTGAATGACACAAATTTCAAGTACTTGAAAAAAAATCTCTTGATAGTACTTGGAGTAATGGATCTTGACCTTGCGTTAAGGATTGATTCTCCCCTACCTCTTACAGATCAGAGTAGCTCTGATGAAAAGAGAAATAATGAAAGGTGGGAGAGATCAAATCGCTTGTGTCTGATGATCATTAAAAAGGCCGTTCTAGAAGCATTCAGGAGAACAATATCAGAAGCGACTGTAACCACTAAAGAGTTCCTTCAAGACATTGAAAAAAAAGGTTTGTCAAGAACGAAAAGGCTGAAATTAGTACGCTCTTGACAAACCTAGTTTCAATGAAATATAGTGGTAAAGGCAATATCAGCGAGTACATCATGGAGATGTCTCACCTTGCTTCAAAATTGAATGCACTAAAATTGAAACTCTCTGAAGAGTTACTAGTGTATTTGATTTTAATATCTCTTCTTACACAATTTAGTCAATTTAAGGTGAGTTACAACTGTCAAAAGGAGACTTGGTCTCTAAATGAACTCATCTCACACTGTGTAAAGGAAGAGGAAAGGTTGAAACAAGAGCAGACAGAAAGCGCTCATCTGGTATCAACCACTAATAATAAAAGTAAGGGATTTAAGAGAAAGAAGGAAAAAGGAGCTGCAGGTACAGCACCACAAAAGAAACAACAAAAGAAATCAGATGATCAGAGAAAGAATAGTTATTTCTTCTGTAGAGCTGAAGGGCATCAAAAGAAGTATTGCACCAACTATCACGCTTGACGTGCTAAAAAAGGTATGCTTCTTAATTTGATTTGTTCTGAAATTAATTTAACTTCGATTCCTAGACACACATGGTGGTTAGATTCTAGTGCAATAACTCACATCAGTGTATCTATGCAGGGTTGCCTGAATTGCCGAAAGCCTAATGATAATGAAAGATATATCTACGTGGGCGATGGCAAAACAGTTCAAGTTGAGGTAATTGTAGTTTTTAGATTATTATTAAAAATTGAATTTTATTTGAATTTCTATGAGACATTTGTTGTACCGTCTTTTAGATGGAATTTAATTTCTATTTCTGCTTTGGACAAATTTGATTATTTTTGTTCATTTGGAAATGGAAAATTTGAATTGTTTCATGATTATTTTTGTTCATTTGGAAATGGAAAATTTGAATAGTTTCATGGTTGGTTCTGGTTCTTTAATGCATTACGATAATCTATATTTAATTGATACAATTGTCTCATTTAATGAATCTCTGCATTTGAGTACTAGAGGAGTAAAGAGAAAATTAATCAATGAGAATTCAGCTGCATTATGGCACAAGAGATTGGGACATATCTCCAAACGGAGAATGGAAAGGCTTGTGTCAAATGAAATTATCGACCCCTTAAACTTTACAGATTTTGATGATTGCATTAACTGTATAAAGGGGAAACAAACCAATCAAAAGAGATTTGAAGCGAATAGGTCTTTAAACGTCTTAGAACTTATACATACGGATATTTGTGGATCAGTTTCTACATCTGCTTGGAATGGTCAATAATATTTTATAACGTTCATAGACGATTTTTCAAGATATGGCTACATATATCTCATTTCTGAAAAGTCACAATCACTGGACGTGTTCAAAAATTTTAAGACTGAAGTTGAGAATCAACTCAACAAAAGAATTAAAAGCATCAGATCTGACCGTGGTGGTGAGTACTATGGTAGATATGACGGTTCAGGTAAACAACGTCCAAGACCATTTGCTCAATACCTAAAGGAGTGAAGTATCGTCCCACAGTACACTATGCCGGGTTCACCCACTATGAATGGTGTAGCTGAAAGACGAAATAAAACACTTAAAGACATGGTAAGGAGTATGATATGTCATTCTACCTTACCAGAGTCACTCTGGGGTGAAACACTTAAGACTGCAACATATATCCTTAATAGAGTTCCAACTAAAGCAACTATCAAAATCCCTTATGAGGTTTGGACAGGGAAAAAACCCAGTTTAAAGCATATGTATGTTTGGGGGTGTCCAACTGAGGCAAGGCCTTACATGCCAAATGAAAAGAAACTGGACTCAAGAACGACTAGTTGTTATTTTATTGGATATTCTGAAAGATTTAGAGGTTGCAAGTTTTATGATCCCACAGTTAAATCAATTTTTGAGACAGGAAATGCTCGGTTCTGTGAGGATGTCGAGTTTGAGGGAGAAAATACAGTAAGGAACATTGTCTTTAAAGAGGAATATATTAATATTCCCACAGTTGTCATTGATCTTGTTCAGGAATAGGATCCTGAACAAGATCATGGCATAACAAATCAAGACAATGTCGAAAAATAAACTGTTATAGAAGTTCAAACTCTCCCTCTCTAAGAACCAGTGCTATTAAGAAAATCCACTAGAGAAAGGAGAAGTGCAGTGCTAGATGATTACATTATTTTTCTTCAAGAACATGAGGATGACATTGGATTGATGAAAGATGATCCAATCAACTTCCGTCAAGTCATGGAAAGTTCAAATTCTCAAAAGTGGATCGATGCCATGAATGAGAAAATTAAATCCATGAAGGACAATGATGTTTGGGATCTTGTCCCATTGCCAGAAGGTGCGAAACTCATTGATTGTAAATGGATATTTAAAATCAAGAGGGATTCGAAAGGCAATGTGGAAAGATACAAAGCTCGTCTTGTCGCTAAGGAATTTACACAAAAAGAAGGTATCGACTATAAAGAAACCTTCTCTCCGGTCTCTTTAAAGGACTATTTTAGAATTATTATGGCACTAGTGGCGCATTTCGATCTTGAGTTACATCAGATGGATGTAAAAACAGTGTTTCTAAATGGTAACATTGATGAGACGATTTATATGGTGCAATCAGAAAACTTTGTATCAGGAGATTCAAAAAATATGGTTTGCAAATTTAAAAAATTCATCTATGGGCTTAAACAAGCGTCTCGACATTGGTACTTCAAATTTCATCAAGTGATCATCTCATTTGATTTTGAGATGAATTTAGTAGATGATTGCATGTACCATAAGTTCTGTAGGAGTAAGTATATTTTTTTGGTATTGTATGTTGATGACATTTTGCTTGCCAGCAACGATATTGGTCTATTGCATGAAACCAAGAAATTTCTGACTAAGAATTTTTAGATGAAAGATATTGGTGATGCATCTTTTGTGCTAGATATACAAATACACCGAGATCGATCTCAGGGTATTTTAGAACTATCACAAAAGGGTTATATCGAAAAGGTTCTCAAAAGGTATGTCATGCAAAATTGTAAATCAGGTGACACTCCCGTGGCTAAAGGAGACAAATTTAGTCTTGAGTAGTGTTCTAAGAATGCTTTTGAGGAAAAAGAGATGCAAAAGATTCCTTATGCGTCAGCAGTAGGGAGTCTAATGTATGCTCAAGTATGTACGCGTCCAGATATTGCATACATTACTGGAATGTTGGGTAGATATTTGAGTAATCCTGGATTAAATCATTGAAAAGCAACCAAACGGATCTTACGATATCTACAGAAAACAAAGGATTACATGCTCACGTATCGGAAGTCAGATGAGTTAGAGATTATTGGGTATACTGATTCCGATTATGCTGGATGTCAAGATACTATGAAGTCAACGTCAGGCTATGTCTATTTGTTGGCTGGAGGTGCCATATCCTGGAAGAGTGCTAAACAGTCCATCATAGCATCTTCCACTATAGCTGCAGAGTTTATAACTTGTTATGAGGCATCCAATCAAGGAATTTGGCTGCGAAATTTTGTCACAAGATTACGTGTAGTGGATAGTATTGAACGACCACTCAAATTATTTTGTGACAATAAATCAGCAGTTTTATATTCCAATAATAACAGGAGCTCGACGAAATCTAAACATATAGATATCAAGTTCTTGGCTGTTAAAGAAAGAGTACAGAGTGAACAGTTATCGATAGAACATATCGGGACAAACTCCATGGTTGCGGATCCGCTTACTAAGGGATTGCCACCCAAAATGTTTCATGAGCATACTGCTCATATGGGTGTCGTGTTATTAAATGATGTACAGTTTTAGTGGGAGTTTGTCATTTTGAACGCTCTTATGATATTTTTCAGTTATTAAGGATTTAAGGATATTTTATGTATAAATAAAGTTTGGATTTATTTACACTCTGACTTTGGTATAGTTTGATTTCATGAAAATTTAAGGTGGACCAGTTGGAAATAGGCATGTTTTGATCACATTACATGAAATTTTCATGCTACACATCCACATCATGATTCATGTCATTCAATTGCATTGATATATGTGATCATTGATGGGTCGAGTTACGAAATTGTAACAAAGGCCGCTTTGATCCTATATTGGTGTAATTGATGGACCGAATTGGTTGCAAATACATTGTAATAATAACAGTAAAGTTGAGCTCATACGGTTAATTGCAAAACATAATTATAAGGTTACACATATAGTCCAAGTTGGAGATTGTTGGATCCTTAATCCAACATTGGACTTATATGTGAATAATTATGTATTGCAAACTGTCAATTAAGGTTAAATCCAATTAAAGTGATCAAATATAGTTTGAATTTAATGTATCTAATAGGATGTGGGCCTTTAATGTGTAGAGATTTAAGGGTTCCTATTTCTATGATGGGCTGAAATAGGGCTCCAAAAGGTAACAAAATGTTACCTATAAATAGGGTTATGGTCCCCAGGTCACAGGTATCTTTTTAGTTGTCGTATTTTCTAATACCACAGAATAACTCTTCCCTGATATCCCATCGTCAGGAAAGATATCAGATAGATACTAAAGGGCTCTCTCTAGGTTTGGCAAATACGTGTTGACCTGAAAGGCCACCCTAATATCCTTGGAGATTCATATGTCAGTTGTCGATATGAATCCAGGTACGTTTCTGCTATTTTCCTGTTAATTTATTTTTTAATAATCGTCATATAGATTTTGGGTTTAATAGGTGATGGTTTTCACCAAAGATTAAATATAGATAACCACCCTAACATATCATTGTATCGATGATCAATTGAGTGAACCATTTCCAAAGTTAGTTCTTGGTTAGAGTTTGTTTATTATTAATTTAATTGTAATAAACTACCACTTAGTTTTTATTTGTTTATTTATTTTTCTTTGAGCTGTTTAGTTATCTCCATTTTTATAAAAATTTCCCCATACTTTGAACTCGAGGAGAGACGAATTTCTCGAATCCTTGTGGATTTGACCCTACTCACCACTGTATACAAAATTCATACTTTATTTGATTAAGTATTTATTATTGTACAGACTTGACACTTGTCAACCGTCGGAGCATAATGCCCCTAATTTACTTGCGAATTGAAGCAGAAAATGGAGAGAGTTGGTATTTTCATTGAACTACTCCCGTGTTCTTGCACTTGATGAAGATGAGATGACCGAGAAGGAAGTGTTTTGTGTTTTTCAGTAAAATCTTGGGGATTCTATGAAACGATGTCGATGAGACACAGTGCGGAGTTCTACCTAGATGACGTCACCCAACCCAACTTTATGACGTCATTCTACCCACTGCAAACTATCTGTTGTATTGGGTAGATTGAGTAGAATTTTATATTATTATTTTATCCTACGTGGCAGTGTGGTACCATGGGCCTTTTTTCTTATCTGATCAAGAAATTGGCCATAGACTGCTTTTGTAAAAGTGGCCCCCACACGCATACTGTATGTAATCAGGTGCTACGCGGTGCATCAATGATTGATCCACCTTAAATCATAGCCGTTCATTGTATTGGGTAGAACAAATCTCTACCGTCCATTTTTCGAATGAATGATGATGTGGCCCCCCTATCCACCGTCCACGTGTCTGTCCCCGAGCATCTTATAATATTATTGGCGAGCGTCGTACCCTTTCGCCACATATCCAATTCTTCTTATGACACGCATCAAGATTCTCGCCAATCAAACCAGGAACACGTGTCAGATTTTGAATTGGATGAGGGAAAAATTATCCCAACATATTCCTAATTTCTTAAACAGTGGTCTTTATAATATTATAAATGCAACTGAAATCGAAGACTTTCAACCTTCCTTGCGCAACACGCCCATTTTCTGGAAAATTAGTCAATACGCTGCATTTTGAATGATATAAGTGGCTTTGTGTAGGAGTGCGAGTGTGGCATCAGAAGAAATGGCAAACAAGAAGGACATGACAGGATGCGGCGTAGTAGCTATGTATTTGTATGTAGGTAGGGATTTAATGCAGCAGTACCACGTGTAATCAATACGCAATATCGAAATAAAAATACGTCAATCGATTTCATCTTGAAATAGAATGTGTACAAATTCGGAATCTGCTTCCTTGCAGTTAATCCAGACACATGGCAAGGAATTACACGCTAATTCTAGATTAATCGAACTTATGATATCGTAATTACATAGTTGGCTCATGACAAGAGCCCTAACCCTATTGAGATTCACGTCCTTCAATGATCAGGGAGTCCTAATCATAAGTCGTGCCCACATTTTGTTGAGGCAAAATTTCCTACGGAGGTTGTAATTTGCCTAAATTGACACCGACCAAGTGGTCGGAGCAATTTAGAGCGTTATGAAATTGAAGGGATCGTTCTGGAACTCCCAGGAATAACTTCCTTGTTACATCAAGGTTGAAAACATGGTGTCCCTTATTTCTTTCATTGCGGTGCAGCAGGCAACAAACACACGCGAACCTAATTCTCTTGGTTTGCGCCTTCTTCTTGGACATGTGGTGCCTAATTTTGATTTTTGGGGACGAATAGGAGCTCTTCAAGGAATTAGAATACGGCATTCTGCTTGGTCTAGTTGAGAATATCATTGTGATCTGGTGCACTTAAGTAGTCATGGTTGGAGGAATTAGGACCAGAATTGTAGAGCACGATTGTGTGAATTATAGATATTTAGAATTGAGGACCAATATGGTTGGGCCTTCTGTTATTATGATAATGGGCTTGATGTGAGGCCCATGTATATTTGAATTGGTCCAGTGAATCAAGAAGTTGAGAACGTTTTCGACAATAATGGATTGGGCCTATTACGAGGTCCTGACACATTTTAATTGGCCAAGTAGATCAAGAAGTTGATAGCATTTTCACCAAGAATGTATTGGGCCTAGTGCGAGGCCCAGACATATTTTAATTGGCCCAGTGGATCAAGAAGTTGAGAACATTTTCGTTGTGAATAGATTGGGTCTGGTGTAAGGTCCAATTACCATTTGATTGGGCCATCTGATAAAGAAATTAAGAATATGTTGGGCCACTGTATAAGTGGCCAAACATTTGATTAAATGGGTATCAATGGTTAACTCATTTATTTTCATATACAAAAAACTTAAGATATATATATTCATCTATTCATGAGTGAGTATGGATAAATTTAACTGAATGGGTTTGTTTGCCACCTATAATTAGAGCCAAAGAGTTTGTTACCTGAAGAAAAAAGGTGTTCATATACTCATGGATTGAAACTTAAAATCTCAAATAGTTATGGATTACAACATCATTTGTGCAGGTAACATCAGCACTAGCATTGTATTTAAGATTGCAAGATTTCTGTATGACAAACTAGGAGCACGGGATTTATTAGATAGAGAGAGGAGTGAAAAAGTGTAGAAAAAGAAGTGAGACCTTTTTTTAATCTTATCAATTTACATTTTAGTAGCATAGTCATAATTGTACAGTTAATTATTTTAATTTCTAGAGGGATTAGTTCAATTTTGCAGACAGATAGAGTTGGTCGAAATTAGTAAAAAGTAACTCTATGTTAACGTTCTCTTATTGCTTCTAATCTATGTAATATATAAGGAAACCTCTAATACTTTCACCAAAAATGAAAGGGGAAAAAAAGACATTGATTAATAAATGTGGTGATTAAACCATTTAGGTTTATCACTAGTTTAGCAGCCAAGAGAAAAAGGTACATAGGAATAATAGAAATTAGAGTCAATTTTATATATACTGACAGTGTATATATTATCACGGTTAAATACATAATACATATACAAAATTTGGGATTGAAATTTAAATTTGAATTATGTGTAATACATCTTGTGATGAAAATGCATATATTGTCAGTATGCAGAATATTAATCCATATAGACAATGAAGAAAGTTTTTCATGCAAGAGGTGTACATAAATAAGTGGGCTCTAGTAGAAAATAGTAGTTAAAAAAAAACAGGAATTAATCTTTCCTACATTGACAGTGTATCCACTGTCTACGTTGGATGAATGACAAATATGCAAAATTTGAATTTAAAATTCAACTTTGTACATATGTTATGGATCTAACGATAATAATATATACACTGCTAGTGTATATAAAATTTACTCAAAAAAAAAGTTCAGTTTGACATTAAAAATGTACTATTATATTCTTCAAATATGAACTTCCACGTACTATTGTTAGATAGCAATAGGAGCCAAATAGCATCTTAAGAAACTTTGCATTCCTTTTTTAAGTCTTTGTGCATTACGTACAAGAGTTACATTGAGCAATTAGGGCTGTGCGAAGATTTTTACTATGGCTCACTTCCGAGGGGAATTTGGTGATCCGTGGAGAAAACTTGCTCCTCGATCTACTAGAGTAGGTAAATGCTTGGCAGTTTCTTGGCGAGTGTTTGTAATGGCCGAGGAGCTGGAGGAGGCTTGCTTAAAGATCATGGAGGGAAGATTATTTGCGCTCTACAAGGAGTTCGGTGAAATTGATGCACTTACAGCTAAGAGCTTAGTGTTGTTGCATGGTCTTCGATTGTGTTCGTTGGAATATAGTGGAAGATTGCTTGTAGAAGTGGATTCGGAGAGTCTTGTCTCATTGGTTAATTCAGGGAGAATACCGAAATGGCCTTTGTGCAATTTTTTGCGAAGGATCCGTGCATTGCTTGAGGACTTGTAAGTTTTAGTAGTTCACATTTTTAGGGAAGCAAATGGTTCGGCAGATAAGTTGGCTGGGTCACGATTAAGGATAGAGTTGTACACTACATCTTTTACAAATCTTCCTGGGAAAACTAGAGCTGCAATTTTGTTAGACTGTAGGGAATTCTCAAATGTGCATATTCAAGTTGTAAAGGAGTAGTACTCCTACTTTATGGCTTTCTTTAATTCTGTATATGTTTTACTAGTTGTCATGAATAAAATTTTCCCCACCTGTGGACTGGATTTGCCACTAAAAAAAAAAGGAAGAAATCATAAACTGGTGAAACACTTAGGGACAATTGGAAGAAGCATTTTCCCTTTTTTTTCAAGCTTTCAATTTAATGGAGTACCATCGAGATTGAGATGCATTTATTTCTTCTAGATAAACATGCACCTTTCGTTATCCTAAAGTAATATTCTAGGACCTAGGGATAGGACATTGCTTTTACTAACAATCCTCCACATATTTCAATAGGTTCATCTTTTCATAAAATCTATTATCATGGGATAGAATGAATAAACTTTTACAAAGTTCATGAGCAACATTTCAACATAATTCCTCATTCTCTGTTTTATTGAATGATTTTATCATTCTACAGGTTCATGGCTTAAGATTGACTTGCAAGAAATGAGAACGTGGAACATATGGTGAAGTGAAAGTATAAGTAACTAATGATTTGAAAAATGTTCAAAAATTATTTTCATGAATATCATAGTACTAGTATTAAACGGAATTTAAGATAACAATAAATAGAAATCAAGAACACTAAAAAAAATATATAGTTTTGTTCTTGGTGCATACTTAAATGTTTTTGAGAAAAATCATGTGCAAACAAATTGCAAAATTTGTTTTTTCTTGGAAATTAAAATATTATGACAAAGGCAAATTACTTGTATATTGATTTTCTCTCTGGAGCTATTCCAATCTACTAGGCAAACAAATCTCAATCATTGATGGAGGCCATATTTTTAGTCTCTCACTTCTCACCAGTATGACCAAAAACCATATAGTTATGCAATTTAACAGTGCTTCTGATACACATTACAGAGACCAGCTAGAATTTACGAGATTTAATAATCATTTTTCTCCTTTTGAGGGGAAGAAACCATAAAAAAGGGCCATAAGAAATTACTGACCTCATGAAAATAATGACAAATAATTTCCTTTTTTTTTGGGCAAAGCCAATCTTAATTGATTAACAGTAAAAAATTTGTATTGCACTCTTAAGTGTAACTTGTTAATCTCTGCCCTCAATCAACCAATGTGAAAAGACATTCAGTAGATTAAAATTATTCATGCCAGTAATAGTTCGAAAGATTTCAACTGTTGCGAGGCAGTTTACAAGTATTGCCCGTAAACAATAGTTTGAAAGGAGCTCAAATTTTTTTCAAAAAAAAAAAAGGAGCTCAAATATTATAGGAAACTGTAGAAAATCTGAAAATGTGCAAAATGCAATGGATTTTCATGCCCTGCAACTTTTTTTTCTTTTCTGGTTTTTTAAAGGTTCTAGTGCCGCATAAAATAGGTTAAATTGGGCAAAATATAAAGTCACATATTTAGTTTACATCAAAAGTTCGGTAACGACTTTATATATATAGTATAGATACAAATATAGATAATATACAATCTTGACTCTTTATTTTGAGAAATTAGTTTCATAGTAAAAAATATTTGTCTAAAGGGGGTAAAGGTAAATTGCTAAACCATGAGGTAGTGACAGTCCTAACACAATAGGGTTTTTCCTTCCTTCCTTTCTTTCCTAAGTTCTGGCAACATTTATAGATGCTTTTAATTCTTAAGGCTTGCAAATGAGATTTGTAAAACACCCTTAGTCTGCTAAAGGGAAGATCTAAAAATTATATGGGGTTTATAGGTCTAAAAAAAAGCTCTTCGATGAGGTTATTTTCCCTCCCAAAAAGAGGAAGGCCAGATGTATGCGTGCACGAGCATCAAAAGCAGTTTGGTGTGTTTTGTGGCCAGCACAAATCCGTCAAAAAGAGGCGGCCGGCAGCTAAACTGATATTTCAGTGACCCATACAGCTCCTTTATGGCAGTGCTAATGCTACCGACGGGGATAAGGATTCAGTGAAATTGTATTTTATGTGATTTCTTCTAGTTATTATAGTTGTTTAAATTTTTAGTGTACAAATATATTATAATATTATATTTAATATATATCAAATTTTTTATTTATGTATATTACTTTTATCCCGAATATAATATAACGTAATTATATATTAAATAATATAAAAAGTATAATAATTGAATAGAATCGTATCAGACTCCAACCGCACTGATCCCTCACACCTACTAGTAGTGACTTCCAGCAATTGCAATATTGTACAATAAACATGGCCAATATGAATTTGCTTGCAAATTGGATAAATAGAAATGATTGTCAGACAATCATGGGTGCCGGCCAATGATCAGAGGAGGGTTCTTTGAGAACTCAAAGCAGGCACAATGTCTCGTATCAATTTTTATTAATCTCTTAAAAACAACTGTCTTCTGGCTCTTACTATTTCAATTAGAGCTTTTAACGAATCGAACTATTTGTGAACACGTTTGTGTTCGGCTAATTCGAATTCGAAAAAAGCTTTATCATTAATAAACGAATTGAGTTCGAACACAATATTAAGCTTATTTAATAATCGAGCTGAACATGAATCTATTCACGAATTATTCAAATTGTTTGTGAATACGTATATAATTATAAAATAAAAATAAAAATATTTAATATTATTAAATATATATTATATTTTTACTAAAAAAGTAATTATACATAAATTAGCATTATTTTTTAAAAATCAATAATTACAATTCGACATATTCTAACTAATGTATTATTTATTAAAAATACAATTAATCATCTTCAAAATCAAATTCGAACTTGAGTTTGAGTGCGAATTCGACTCATATAGTTTAACGAGCCAAGTTCGAGGTTGAACTCGAATATTTATACAAATAAACGAATTGAATTCAAACAATATTTGTAATTCGTTAATATTCGAGTCAAATTCGAACCTTGTTCGTATATTATACAAACAGAACTTGAACACCAAATATTCAGCTCTATTTGACTCGTTAAAACCTCTAATTTCAATCTATATCAATCTCTAGTATTATTAATTGATTCACCTAAAAGACAAATATAATCTAATACACACAGCTTACTACTCTGGGTAACCTAACATGCAAGTGTCAAGTCTCATTTCAACTAGTAGAATATAGAACGTTGTAACCTTTTACACTCTCTCTTGCAGTTAAAACTCATAATTGTAGAGACCCACAAACGTAACCCATAACCCAAAAGGACCAAAACATAGACCTAGAATTTTTTTTTAAAATTTTTTTACGTTTTTTTTGTGTTTTTTGTGAACATAATTTTCAAAAGGACCAAAACATAGACCTAGAAAAACAGCCTTGTTTGGATTGAGATTTTTCCTCAAAAATTTTTACGTATTTTGTAAATATAATTTTTAATTACTTTTTTATCTCACATATATCAAATTATTTTAGTACATTTTTTTTAAAAAATAAAAGCTATAGAAAATAGCAATCCAAATAGACTAGCGAAATGTAAATTTCGAATTGTCCGTAATACGAGTCTTGATTAGAATTCCTTCCTTTCGGCCTACTCTGATTTGGGCCTAGATTTAGTTCTATCTCACTTAAATAGGAACAATCATAGTTTAATAATTCCAGTACAAATTCTGACATTTATCTGCAACAAAGAAAAACACAATTTACTTATTTCAGCCCAAATAATGTCAAATTCGGGATGAACTGTTATACCCTGCGTGTTCCTATTGAAGTTGCATACAAGTAAATCCAGGCCCAAACCATAGTTGGCCTAAATGAATTCTAATCAAGCCACATATTGTGGGCAATTCTTCGCATGCTTTTTAGGTCTATATGGAAGGTTTTTGGTCCATACGAAAGTTTTTGGTCCATTTGGATTATGGGTTTTCTACAATTATGAATTTTTCTTTTTTGATCATTACAATTATGAGTTTTAATTGCAAGAGTGAATGTCAAAAGTTGCATCTTCCTATATTTGTTTGTATACATAATGCACGAGTGTTGGGTTTGGTATTAAAAATTTAAAATATTTTGTCATTATTCGTTATTCCTATTTCTTTTTTTTTTTTTTTTTTTTTTCAACATTGGGGTGTCCGGGTCAAGACCCGAAGGCGGCCCGACTAATCCCCAGCGGCCCGAGAGGAGAGGCCCCATCCCCCCAAGCACGGTAACCCTGCACGACTCGAACCCCTGGCAAGCGCTCCTAAGGAGGCGTGCGCTGCCAGATGAGCTGCCCAGGAGGGGCCGTTATTCCTATTTCACTACACAACAATCTCAAGTTCCATCCCCCTATGTTTAGGGAACTACCTTGTAACCAACTCAACTTCTATATCCCCAGATTTGGGCAACTGCTGCTACCATACTCTGCTTATCTAAGTTTTCCTGGATCGCCATCTTCAATTTGAAATAAAAAAACTAAAAAAAATTAGCTTCACAAAAGATTAATACAAAACTGGTTTTGGTGGTTTCAAGGAGAACACAAACCGACTATGGAGCAAAGTTCATTCTTTGTTGTCAATTCTAGGATGCAATTTGGGTTGGACTTCTTATGTTTAAAAAAGCCGCATCCTTCACATTCCAACGTATGTATGGGTACTTTGTTTTTATTACAATTTCCTTTTGCACACTTCAATAGTACTTGCTAAGTTTTCGAGTCGCATGTGTTTGTTAACTTGAGGATGTTTTGTTTAATTGTGGGATATTGTTGGCTTGATGAATTTTAACAATCTGTACTTCACAGAGAATTCCTCTTTTGCGCATTTTTTTTCCCTTTTTTTTTTTTTTTATAACTTTGAAAATGTACTGTTGAATAGTGTGTGCATATGCATATTTCTCGAACCATCATTCATAAAGAATGAGCCTTTAAAAGGATCTGTATTATTAGGATATCATTTTTTTCGTGTATCATATTTTACGAAATGCGCATGCATTGAGTGTGTCTCGACTACTAGTACATATAAATGCTAAAACAATACAATAATTGTACATAATTTTTACTCAAGAATCCTACCATAATTTCAAAATTTTTGTAAAGTGCTAATTCATGCCATAAAATGTTCAAATGGAAGATCTCAATCTCGAATTGTATCATGCAATTTTCCATTACCGTTGTGGAGAGCCTAATGGGTAAGTAAGCCAATTTGAGACCATGGCCTTTTGTCACTGAATTCAACATTCATCCATGCAATATTTAGTCGTTTTGTTCACAGGAATTGTTTTATCTAGTGAACTAATGAAGTGAAGAGTTGATAGAAAGTCATTAAGTTGATACAACGTTTCACTTTTAACCGTTAGATTCCGTTTCACTTGGGTTAGAAAAAACCTAGAGATTTAACTAGTAAGTTGTACACTCAAGTGAAATTAAAGTTCAAATCTTATTACCAATTTTGGTGTGTGACTGAGTAGATCTGAGATTGGATCCACTAATTGTAAAGTGTAAACCCCGAACGAAGCTCGTGTGTGCTTCAACCTCAGAATGGGAAAATCTTCTTGTCTTGATTTTATGTTCCGGATTACTTAAATAAAGAAGAAAAAGGTCCTCAAAATCGTAGTGTTGAACTTTTTTTAATGTGAAGTATGCCATACAGATGGGTGCCCTGTGGAAAACTGGCAGAGCCCACAATGATTGACATAATCTCTTTCTTTTTTCTTAACACAATCGACTCATGTACAATGCAGAATAAGCTTTGTCAGCATATTTTCCTGGTCAAAATTTAAATGCCCGCGCAAATGTGACAAGACTTCTCATCTTAGATCAATTTGGCATGGCCTTTGATTTGATTTGAGAAACATAATTTTTACTACTTTATAAAAAAAAAATTACGCATTAAATATTGAAATTTGGAAATAGCGAGTGAAAGAGTATAACATTAAAAAAAAAAAAGAAAAATAATGAATACCTATAAGCTCTTCACTACTTTTCCTTGGGATGCAGAGGAACAGAACATGCCATTTTAGTGCACCCCTGTGTATGATTTCAGCCGAAGCATCATAGCTAGAAAATGCAGACTAATATTTTTATTGTTGTATATCATTTTCTTCAATGTTGGATTAAGTTTCATGGTTACCTCATGGACCGACAGCGAAGGGGAATCCGGTGAAAAACAACCCTGCCAGTGTCTTTCCACCAAGAAAGCTCTCTTTGGTTCTCATTAAGCTTGTGAATTGCAAATTCTAGAGCTGATTCAAGCTCTCTAATTCTCTCTTCCTGTCTCACTTCTTGAAGTTCATGCAATCTTCTTTCGAGCTCTCTTGGAGAAACTCCGTGGTAATATTCGAGGTTACCTATCTCAGGCTGTTCAAATACTTCCCCAAAATTTGCACTCTGGCTTTCTTCAGGTGCGGAGTCTTCAACAACTATCTGCAATTAGTAGGCCTTAGAAATTAAGAAGAGAAAATAGAATGTTATTTCTTCGAAATTGAGAAACTTGATCGAGTTTTTATTCACTGTACATTTCTGATATAGACTAGGTCTATATGTAGCATGTCTCCCAAAAAAAAAAAAAGGATCTCATGTGAACCACAATTTATTTGAGATGGTTCATGTAGACCGTCATCAATAATAAAGAGATTTTTTTGGTACAGTACCTTTCCATGATTCTTGTCTGGGTAATTCAGCATAACTTCAGTATCCAACTGCAATTGGAGATTTTCTAATTCAGCTTCAAGTTCTGCCTCAAGCTGGTCCATCTCCACCATTTTCCCTTCTCTATTCATTTTCCCGTTACAACTGCTTGAAGTGATATCTGATCCTGAATATTCCTGTTCCCAAGAAGAAGATGGACCATCTTGGAGAGAAACATGCTCTATAATGGCATGACTAGAATCTTCTTGCAGAGAACCATGGTCTGTAATAGCATACTCAGAAACTTCTTGGGCTTTGGATGAGGTTTGAGAAGTTTCAATATTTGTACCTGCCACTGCATTTTGATGTTGCCATTTGACATTTCGGAGCAGTGTTTCAATTTGTTTGGATAACTCTACCATCTTGTTAAGTTCCATTTTACTCATAACCATGAGATAAATTAGCGCAAATCCAACTCCCAAGCTGAAAGAGGCCTCTTTTCTGTGTTCCCCTGAAATGTTGATTGAATATGTGTAACTTGCAAAAGGGTGAGAGGGTGGTAAAAGAAAAAACCATGAGCCCCTCTAAATTGGCATGGCTTTCTCTTTATATATTAACCAACTTTATCAAATTTCCAATCTTTAAAACCATTTTGATAGTAGTGATAATGGTTATTAAATTGGCACTGTCCATTGAACATCACTCATGAAATGGGTAGGTTTGGACAACTTCCTCCATGCTAAATTGCACAAGGTGGAAAGCAAATTGGGCTCTTGCATGCCCGACTAAGTGCAAATGTTTTACCATTGTAATGCAAATCAAACTATTGTTTTCAAAAAATGACCATTTTGAAATTAGCAATAAGTAGTAGTCAGGTTTTCGAATATCAATGAAAGTATCCATAACACATGAAAGCAACATCGTCATTCTTTAAGAGTATATACATATCATGATAAGTATCCATATTAAAATTTTGACATGGTTTCAATAGTTTATTAGCAGTATGACTGGATATTGAACAAGATATTACTCGATCAAATTTTCGCCAAACAGAAGTGTGAAAGACAAATAAAGTAGTCATTAGGTAATCATAACTGGTAAATTTCGAAGTAACGTATCTGAACAAATGATGTAGTTTCTACGAGCAAATGCTGTTAATGGGTATAATTAAGTAAACCGAGTTGATATGAGTTTGTAAAAATACGTGTTAAATCATAGTAACATGTCCAATTGCTAGCATCCGATCCCATAATCAGAAGACTGCATTCAAGAGTTTGGACTCCATTACCTGATACTTCCTGGGCAGAATTAGATGATGATTTCTCATGCAAGCACTCAAGTGCAACTTCATCGTCTGAATCTTCGTCACGAAACTCCACCCCATCAACGTCCTTTCCATTTCTTGATTTTTCCAAATTGAACCAGGATGAAATAATTGACCAAGGGGAAAAACAGGTAAAGATTCTGCAGTTTTCCCTCCTTTTTCTCCGCCGACAGGTCGTGATAGCGGCTGTAAAGGAGTTGTTGCTGCAACCCTTTTGGACCATTCTGGTATAGATGCCAAAAATGATTTTGATCAGAAGCGAATATTCAAGAAGACGAGACAAATTTCATGCACTCCTCGTGAATTTGTGCTCGAATTTATATCGATTAAAGAGAGACGTGGAGAATGTTTATCCCTATGTGTATTTATAGCGGAGAAAGCGACTGTTGAATGTGATCATCCCGAAGTGAGAATGACGGTTCGAAGAAGTAATATTGCTGTCTGTTCAAATGCTTAAAAAGTGGAGGGAAAAGTTTATATGGAAATGAGTGCACAATCTTCAATATCTCTCTCATTATTCAACAAAAGCATGCTTCTACACTAAAACCTCTATAAAATAATTAATAATTTAAATAATAGTTATTATTCATATTATCCCTTTTAAATAATAATTTTTTGGTTCTAATTTGGGCCAACGAGTTAAATTAATAATTTAAATAAAATAATAAGATAATATTTTTTTTGAAAACTTTACATAACCCTTTGGTTACATTCATATCATAAATTAATAATTTACTAAGTTACATATTATATTTTCCTAAATATGAGTCCATTGTTGCTTGTTTTTCATAAAATTTAAAATCTACCTAAATATCATCGCTAATTTTTCTTAGTACATCTAAAAATTTGAATTCTCATATTGCAATAAGAAATTATGAAGAGTTATTGATGCTTTGAGTGCCTCTTTCTGCATATAGGTTCCAAAGCTACTGTATCATCCTCAGCTTCATTATTAGTAAGATTTTCAGTAATCATAACACAATTTCTTCTAAATTTGAGACCTTTGAACTTGTATCATTTTCATTCGACTGATCCAATAAATAAGTTACAACCATTTTGTTACAATAGACTAAATCATTGACTATTGTATTAAATTTATTAATATCTTCTTAATCCAAGTTCTTTGAGGCTATTTTTTCCACGGAACTTTAGTTGATTAAATGAGTATTTCTTTGAATTGTATGTACACTTGACAAATTAATAAATTATTAGTTTATCGCTTGATTAAAATTAATAAAATTTGTATGATTCCAAAGTTATTAATCTGTAGAGGTTTTACTGTACAATGGATATTTTGTCTCCATCATTAGTGGCTTTTTGTATCTAATTAGTGATGCATAAATTCATCGTTTGCCTCCCTTGTTAGTAATGTTAATAGAAGGGAGATGATATTAGCACTCCAAATTGACTTCTTGCATTCCGATCCCACTTTTCATATAATTTTATGATAAAATTACCTCTTAATAAAAAAAAAAACCAAGCAAATAGTATATAGAAGTTTTAATGAACTAAACTATTTGCAAACATATTCGTATTCAATTTAATCGAATTCAAAAAAAAAGCTCGATTGTATGATAAGCGAATTAAGTTCAAACATAATATTAGAATCGTTTAATAATCAAACCGAATACAAATATATTCGTAAATTACTAGAATATATTTGTGAACACGAATATAATTATAAATAATAAGTAATTATAATCATTATTAAATATAGGGTTATATATCTTGTATTTTCCTCAACAAGTAGTTATATATAAGAATTAGTGTTATTTGTTTTCTAAAAAATACAATTAAAATTGTTTAGAATCATGTATTATTTTTAAAAAAACAAAATTAAATCATTTTCAAATTTCAAATTCAAGTTTGAGTTCTAGTTTGCCTCATTTAATTTAACAAGTTGAGTTCGATTTCAAACTTGAATATATAAATTACTAAATTGAATTCGAACAATACTTATAGTTTATTTAATATTTGATCAACCTTAAATCCTGTTCATATAATAAACGCAATGTTAAATGCTCTACTAAAATCACCACTCTTCAACCCCAGCATGCACATAATAGCAACAAAAAGCTACCACTGCCCAGAATCACTCCCCAAAGAATTCTACAAACATGCACCTTCCCTGAGCAGTAGCCACCGATATTAAACCTTCCCCTTTTTCACACGCCTGCTTCCCCCATCCTCTCCTCCCCTCCCTTAACTCAACCTTCTGGCTAGGCTATCAACTCAGCTACCCACAAACACACTCCAAAAGGGCATTAAAAACCATCATCTTTTCCCTCGAGGCCTCTATCAATCACGATAAGACCACCTCTGGATAAATCTAAAGCCCTCATCATTGAGCTCCATACAACTGTAGATTTGCCTAAATCTTTAGACCGATTTAAGGGTAGGCAATTCCGTATTTTATGAGTCCATAAGTTGGAATTTTGTCATTCTTTGTACGGATTGAAAAGTGGTACTGGAGAAGAATAAGAACTGCAATGGTTCTGGGGGTTTGCTGGTGAGAGATCAGAGAAAGAAAATAATGCGTAAAGTTATTTACGGGATGGGTTGGGATTTCTAAACGAGAAGCAAGCAATGAGAAGATGGGTAATTGTCTTTTAAGTTTGATAAAACACAACCTTGGAGTGCCTAAGGTCAAATGTGACGTGCGAATTAATGAGTCTGTTTGACACTCAAGTTTTTGTCATGTTTTTAATAGACAAAATTTTTTTTTTTACAACTCTATTTTATATTAACCTCTAAATATATTTCAAAATTTTTAATATACACACCCCAAAATATCAAAAAATACACAAATTTTTTTTTCCCATCTTTTCTTCCTCCTCTTCCATTTCAACCTACTCCTATTGGCCGGGGCCCCATCGATGCCAATGCTGATGACCTGCTTTTTTTTCTTTTCTTCTCCTTTCTCCTCATCTCCCTCCTCCTTCCTGTCTATCGTCTTCTCCACTTCCTCTCCCTTCTCCCAATCCCCTCCCCCTCCCCCGTTCAGCCAATCAAACTGATCAATTGAATTTTCAAAACACTGGTGCGAATACCATTTGCCTAATAGACTAACTTGAAACTAGAATCCCTAGAAAACATTTAGTCCTAACTAAATACGATTAAAACGCTATATCGTCTTGATATTAGCTTTTCTATTCTTCTTTCATAATGGTTTGTGTCCTTTTATACAACGGCACATCTACCAACTTCAGTCTATTGGAAATTGCTTAATAGATCTGGTGCAAAGCCATAGAGCCCTATAATTAAATTCCTCTAGACAGATGGATTTCACTTAGAAAAGTGACCAGAATAATCCACAATTAGTTGTTTTGATTGAAAGAATGACTAAAGTGATACTCAATTAGAAGTGTAAAGAATTCAGCTTAAAAATTAGACTAGTAATTAGCTTAGTTACCATTTCTTCACTTTGCTCTACAATTTTGAAAGCAATATTTCATCTACTGTTTAAAATTTTCACAAGGAAAATGGTTATCTTTTTTTTTTCCCTCAATAATAATTATCTAATATACTCATGTTTCTACTCTAAGGAGAGTCTAAAGAGATTTATATGAAATTGAGAGGTGAACCACCAGACCAGATAAGTGTACTACAAATAAGTGCTCCCTTTGAATTTTTTATGAATGAGAAGCACTATATTTCTTATGTGATGCACATGGAAAATGGCTATCAATTGCCACGAATTAAAATAGATAATAATTGATGTAGATACTAAATTGCAGATATTAGCGCTTCACAAATGTCCTTTCGTGCTCCACTTTTACATTTTCTCATCTGAGAGGACAATTATGCCCTTTGAATTTTTGGGCCCTCTGAATCAGATAACTGATTAGAGTTAATTGGGTCCTCTCACTATAGTAGAGGCTTTCTCACTCTAAAGTAGTTGTGCTCTCTCTTGGGTTAAGAGCCCTCTCACCTTTTTGGTGGGAAGTCAGCACTTTTCAAATTTTTCAAATTACCACATTCCCGCAAATCTAAATCTAAGAAACCTTTGATCAATAATCACCCATGAGGGTGTTGGATTCAAGGTTGATGAAACGTAGATCAGTTACAGCTAGTCTGTGCATGAAGGGTAGAAGGTCAAGCGCCACAACCCGCTGGTTTGTTTTGCTAATGCCTGGACAAAAGAGAGTCAGTGTTCTTTCTTTCCCTTGTCGTTTGTATGCGGTACAAGTGAGCAGAGATCACTTATCATCTTTATTTGTCTAATCTCATTGTTGGAACCTGTTTTCTGTTTAGCTATTTGGTCCACTCTTCTCTTTTTATTTTTTGGGTCCCATTGCTGTCTGTTTTGCGTTTGGTTTTCCTGAGTGTGGGTGTCTTTTACCACTTGGTATTGCTGGATTTTACCATGGAGCGAGATTTGACAGAGCTCCTACAGAAATTTTCCCTGGAAGGGAATGAGCTGCTAGGACCTACGTTGGAGCTAGAGGACTTTCATACGGGGGTGAGAGCTTGTGAGAATAGCTTCATTGGTAGAGTTATAGGAGAAAAAATTATTAATTTCACTGGAATTAAAAACTTTGTGGCTGTGGCCTGGGGGTACCCCAGGAATCTGTCTGTGGTGGAACTGGGACCTAACGTGTTCCAGTTCAATGTGCAGAATCCTGATGATCAGAAAAGAATTGTAGAGGGAGGGCCTTGGGTTATAGACAATCAGATGTTAGTCTTGAAAAGATGGGTAGAAGGTATAGAAGAGGACTACAAAGCCTTTATGATAGCACCTCTGTGGGTGCAACTCTGGAACCTACCAGTTCACTGGCTTTCTAAGGAGGTTGGAAGAAAGATAGGAGGAGTTTTTCTTGAAGTTAGAGAGGTCTTAGTCCCACAGTCTGGAGGCAAGGAGGGTAGACATTTGAAAGTGCTAGCTTTGGTCGATCTATCTAAACCTCTTCTCAGAGGTACCGTGGTCAGGAATGCAGGAGCTGGAAAATGGATAGCTTTCAAATACGAAAGATGTCCGGATTTCTGCTATAATTGTGGGATTGTAGGACACAGTGAGAGGTCCTGCAAAGAAAAGCGATGCTTAGGAGATAACAATGCTGAGAACCAGTACGGTCCTTGGTTGAGAGCAGGGAACAATAGGTCTTCACCTCAGGGAAAAATGGGGAGGTCGACAGAGGGTAGTGATAAACGCTACTGGACCTTTAGGAATGGGGAATTGGTCGAACAGGAAAATGTTAGGTTACAAAATCAGAAGCATCTTGTAGGTGATCTTAAGTCCTCTGGTAATCGAAGTGGTAGTAACCAGGAGCGGGAAACAGAAGGGGCTGATACTAGATCAGAGCTGGATGTAGGAACCTCAACTAGAGAGGAGGTAGATAAGGCAGGGCCACCTGTTAGGATGGAAAGACAAATGAATGTTGATACAGAGGACCTTGTTCTCACCACCTCTATCCAAAGGGGGGAAGGAATCCAGACTTGTAGTGTAGCGGAAGAGATGGAGGAGGATGGAGAGGTGGCAGTGCACATCCAAAACCTGGAACCTGAGGTTAGGGAGAAAGAGTCAGGGGTTTTAGTTCTCCATCAGGAATCTCTAGGAGATGACAAGGCGGGAGGGGTGATAGAATGGCAATACAGAAGATCTTTCAGGAAATTAAAGCCTCCGGCCAAAACTAGAAAACCTTTACAAGTGTTACATGGAAATGACTCCTCTCAGGTTAGAGCTGGAAAAAGGAAGATGTTGATTAGAGATGAACCGATGGAGGAAGTACAACAGGAAGCAACTCAAAGGAAAAAAACAAAGCCTATGTTGGAGCTATATTCTGAAGAGGCTAGGGGAGAGGAGGAGGGGTCCTTCCTTAATGGGACCCCCAGGTGCAAATGAGAGTTGTGGTGTGGAATTGTCAAGGGGTGGGAAGTCCCTTGACAGTTCCCAGTCTGAGGGAGGTTAACAACCTCTCCTCCCCAAGTCTGATCTTCTTAAGCGAGACTAAGAACAGGAATAATGTGATAAATAGAATAGCTAGAAATCTAAGGTTGGATCATAATGTGACTGTGGAAGCTATGCATAGGGCAGGTGGAATGGCTTTGTTCTGAACTAAGGAAACACAAATTGTTGAGGTAAACACTACAGCTTTCACGATAGAAGCCAAATTGGAAGATAATGAGTCTCGGGCTACTTGGTGGTTTATTGGAGTTTATGCCAGTTGTGACCAGAGAATTAGGAAGGAACAATGGAGAGTGTTAACTGATAGGAGCAGATTGTGGGGATCCAGATTCTTAATCACAGGTGACTTTAATGATATTTTGTCTAATGATGAAAAATGGGGGGGAGCGTATAGGGAGGAGAGAAGTTTTAGGGACTTTAGAGAATTCATAGATTGTAATAGATTAGTGGATATAGGTTTTGATGGTCACCCTTGGACGTGGAGTAACCACTGGGATAACGAAGGTGAAGTCCGACAAAGGCTTGATAGATGTCTAGGTAGTGTGGAGTGGTTTCAAGAGTATGAGAAAGCAAGGTGCCAACACATTGATACTCTAGCTTCTGATCACTCTATCCTTTTGCTAGATACTAATCCAGGGATTGGAAGAAAGAAGAAGAGGTTTTATTTTGATAAGAGATGGCTCCACAAAGAGGGAATTCAAAAAGTGGTGGAGCAGGCTTGGAATAAGGAGGAACAGGGTTCTAAAATGTTCAAAGTAACTAGGAAGATTAGAAATTGCAGAATCGAACTTTTGAAGTGGAAAAATAAAGTCCAATCTAACTCTAGGAGCAAAATTAATGATCTTAAGCAAGAACTGGAGAGAGTTAGGAACTCAGATTCTGATAAGAGAAACGGGGAGTTAAAGGTAATTAAGAAGCAGCTGGCCGAAGCTTACAAGGAGGAAGAAATTTTTTGGAGTCAAAAGGCTAGAATCAGTTGGCTGCGGGAAGGGGATAAAAATACTAAGTATTTTCACTCTTATGTCAAGGGGAGGAGAGTGAGTAATAATTTGAGCAAAATACAAAGAGAGGATGGGTCTTGGACTCACAATGAGGATGAGGTAGTGACTGAAATTGCTGATTACTTTAAGGAGCTGTTCACGAGTGGAGGGAGAGGTGAAATGACAGAAATTTTATCTGGTATCCCACACTCAATCACTCAGGAGATGAATGATAATCTGATCAAGGAAGTCCTCGAGGTTGAAATCCATGAGGCACTGTTCTCTATGAATCCAGAAAAAGCACCAGGTCATGATGGAATGACTCCAATGTTTTTTCAGAAATTCTGGAGCTCCATTAAGAAAGATATCATACCAGCAGTCAAAGCTTTTTTCCACTCAGGTCACATGCTTAAATCTGTGAACCATACTGTCATATCTCTCATTCCCAAAACTCTGCATCCAATCAATTTGAAAAATTACAGGCCAATCAGTCTTTGTAGTGTGATCTACAAAATCATATCCAAAATCTTGGCCAATAGATTGAAGACTGTTCTGGATACCTGCATAAGCAAAACTCAATCTGCTTTTATTCCTGATAGACAGATTTTGGATAATGTGATTATTGCTCATGAGTATATGCATTACCTAAAAAACAAAAAACAGGGGAAAGAAGGCTATATGGCAATCAAATTGGACATGGCAAAGGCCTACGATAGGGTGGAGTGGCACTTTCTGCTTGCTATGATGGAACAAATGGGATTCTGTGATACGTGGATTAAATGGATCCATAGCTGCCTGAAGACAGTGAGCTACTCCTTCAATTGTAATGGTGAAGTCAAAGGTTACGTGTCCCCAGAGAGGGGTATCAGGCAGGGGGACCCTTTGTCCCCTTACCTGTTTTTAATCTGTTCAGAAGGCTTTTCTAACCTGTTGAGAAGAGCAGAGGAAAGCAAAAGAATTGAAGGTCTAAAGATCAGCAGGCAAGGTCCAGTTCTTACTCACCTCTTTTTTGCTGATGATTCTATCATCTTTTGTAAAGCAAATAAGGAAGTAGCCGGGGAGATTATGAAAGTCTTGAAAGTATATGAAAACTCCTCAGGGCAGTTAGTTAATCTGGACAAATCTGCTGTGTTCTTTAGCAAAAACATGATCAGCGAGAAGAAGGGAGAAATCTGTCAAGCTCTTGGAGGAATGCGAGAGGCAACACAAGGCAAATATTTGGGGCTCCCAATGGTTGTCTCAAGAACTAAAGAACAAATTTTTGGCTTTGTGAGGGACAATATAAGGAAAAGATTCCAGAACTGGAAAAATAGATTTTTGAGCCCAGCTGGTAAAGAAGTATTGCTGAAGGCAGTTGCAATGGCTATGCCTACGTACGTTATGTCATGTTTTAAGCTGCCAAAAAGATTGTGTAAAGATGTCTGTGCCTTAATGGCCAAGTTTTGGTGGGGAGAATCTAATGGCAAGAACAAAATACACTGGATTTCTTGGGAAAGAATGGCTTTGGAAAAAAAGGCAGGAGGTCTAGGATTCAAGGATCTTGAAACTTTCAATCAAGCTCTGCTAGGAAAGCAAGTATGGAGGTTAATTACTAGACCAAATCTGTTGGTGACCAAAGTGTTAAAAGCTAAGTATTTTCCAAAGGAGTTTATCTTACATTGCAGTCCCACCAAAAATGCATCCTGGTTTTGGCAAGGCTTAATGGGAGCAAGAAGCCTGATCAATGAAGGACTGATTAGGAGGATAGGGAATGGGCGTAGTACAAACATCTGGGAACATAAGTGGATTCCAGATACAACTACAGGTAGGCCGACTACAGGTCAAAGGAACATTGGTGGGCTGGAAAAGGTGGAAGAGCTCATAAGTCATCAAAGATGGAACATGAATATCATCTTCAGAAATTTTAACAGCCATGATGCGCACAAAATTCTAGCTATTCCCTTGAGTCTTTCAGAGAGGGAGGATAGCTTTTATTGGCAACCAAAGGCGGGAGGGCAATACACTGTCAACTCGGGCTACAATCTCCTGATGAAGCAAAACAGAAAAAGAAAAACGGGCAGCCCGGATGGAGCTAGCTCCAGTTATGCAGAAGGTAGCCCTCAAGTTATTCAAATGTGGAACACTCTGTGGAATTTAAATATTAAGCACAAGATCAAGTTCTTCATTTGGAAATGCATTCAAGGAGCTCTGCCAGTGAAGGAAGCTGTGAAGAGGAGAACGGGCCAGGGTGATCCTACTTGTACAATTTGTGGAACTTCAGAGGAAACAGTAGAACACCTCCTGTTAACCTGTCCTCATTCGATGAACATTTGGAAGGCAGCTCCTATTCAGTGGGATGGGGCAAAGGATCAACAAGGGAATTTCAAGAGATGGTGGCTAAGGATTTCAGAAGCAAGGCATAGACCAGAGGGGTTGGAACATATTGGTTTAACTGCTAACATCCTGTGGCAGGTGTGGAAAGGAAGAAATAAGAGGGAATTCGAGAAGTCAGATATAGTTACACCTTTCAAAACAATAGCAAGTGCACACAAGGATTGGATGGAACAGCTGCAGGAAGAGGGCACGAAAGGTGGAAAGAGCTCAGAAGAAACAGTCCCTGGACAAGATTTGCAAGATCAGAACTATACAAACGAGGGAGCTGTGATAATGGAAATAGAAACAACAAAGAAAAAAGGACAGCACAATGTTGGGCTAGGAGTCACAGTTAAGGAATATGCAAGGAATAGAATGACAGGGTGGATAATGAATGAGATCAGTCTGGGAAACAAAGTGCTAGATGATGCACTAGCTCTGAAATTGGCCTTGTGCAAAGCTGTGCATCGAAACTGGAGTAAGGTTAAGCTGAAGTTCTGTAACAAGGAGCTGTGGCGATAAATCAAACAGCAGAGCCCTGCGAACATTAAGATGGCAACAGTACTGGAAGACATATCTAAATTACAGAGGTTGTTTTGCATGTGCTCTTTTGACTTGTGTGAACAAGAACATATGTTAGTTAGCAAAAAACTAAGTGATGATGCTTTAGGCGTTATTGTTGATGAGGAAAGACTGTTTCCTCAGTGTTCTTAGAACACTTTCTTGTATAGCTTCTCTCGAGCCGTTGCTCGTATATGTACTCTTTCTCATTAAAGCAATGAAAATATCCTATCGTTTCGGAAAAAAAAAAAAAAGAATCAGATAAGTTGTCATTAGTGACAACAATCCGGAAGTGTTTTATTGATGAATTGACCTTTTGTCAAAAATGCTCTACTTAAGGTCGTCACTAAAAAGCACCGAAAGCCATTGTATATAACTATTTTACTGACAACAATTGTCGTCACAAATGTAGCTTAGATTTAGTGACAGTCTCTGTTGTGACAAGGAGTTTTTATTTTCTATTTTGTGACAACTTTTTTTTGTCATTAGATAATTTCTCAATAGCTTAATAGTCATAATTTGGCCTGTAATCATTGCTAAATCATTAATTTTAAACAAACCATACAAATAAACATGAACGATTGATAACCAAAAGTATTTGCATTAGATTACATGGTAATAATATAGCATTCTCAAATGCCAAATTCAAGTGTACATTACCCAACTAATGCCTACAAAAATAACATTTGTCCAAAATATCACTTGTACATAAGGTACATTTACAAAAGCAATCACAGTTTAAGAAATTGAAGAACATCTAAATGAACCACTCCATGAGCAAAAGGCAATTTTGTCTTCAACATTTTTCAACCATAACCATAGATATCTTCCAAAAGCTAGTATGAATAGCATTTATCTGTCATAAAAGAGTAAAAGAAGTAGGTAAGGGGAGGAGTACAATAATAAAGAACAAGTAATGAGACTTAGATTATTAAGACAAAAATTACAATTCATTAAGAATCTCATATAATTTGGGCCCACTTATTACAACACCAGCAAAAAGTTAGAAATCACAGTCCAATCTATACAAATACAACACTGCATAAGCTCAACTAAAGAGCTCTCTAAAACAGTTTTTTTTTTCTTTCTTCTTCTTTAAATAGCTCAACTTATTGAACAATTAAATTGGACTCCCACAGTAATTATTGTTTAATCTTTATGCTTTTGGTTGTTTATATATTAAAACACAGAAAGCAACTTATTGTACGAGGTGTGAATACAGGAGGTACTAGCCCTCTTTGATTTTAGGAGTTTATGCTTCATAAATCATGAAGGAAACGATGCCTCTGTAGGATTAAACTGTGCAAAGAGAATGAGCTATTTGCCTCACAATGTGAAAGTGAAGACCATCTAAACAGGTGAAACCAATCAAAGTTCACAAACGCCCCCTTTGCATTATATTCATTTCTTTCAAGTCACTACATAGGCAAAAAGAAGATTGCTATCCATGCATGGTCTGTCGCTTGTACTTGGAAATAATATAATATTGCAGATGAACAATCAGATTTTACCTCTCTATTGATAAACTAACAGCACTATATACATGATACCTAGATATTTCCCAAAGAATAAGTTCAGATAACAATGATGCATAACATCAGCCCCAAAAAATGTTATTACACAACCATCAGCCCCATAACCATAACCATAAACTACACAATCATAACAAAAAATAGTCCACAATGATGGATAACATCAGCCCCAAAAAATGTTATTACCAGCTATTACCAAAAAACAGTCCACAATGACCACAAGTTACCAAAAACTACACATCAGCCATAACCATAACCATAAACTACACAACCATAACAAAAAACAGTCCACAATGATGCATAACATTAGCCCCAAAAAATGCTATTACCAGCTATTACAAAAAAACAGTCCACAGTGACCACAAGTTACCAAAAACTACAGATAAGCCGTAACCATAACCATAAACTACACAACTATAACAAAAAATAGTCCACAATGATGCATAACATCAGCCCAAAAAAATGCTATTACCAGCTATTACCAAAAAACAGTCCACAGTGACCACAAGTTACCCAAAAACAGGTCACATCAGCCCCAAAAAATGCTATTATAAAAAATAGTCCACAATGATGCATAACATCAGCCCCAAAATCAATAAGTTAAAGGATCAGAATAGCAACAGTTCACATTAGTATTGTAATTCAATTATTGGTATGAGAAGGATGCATTACCAGCTATTACTACCAGATGCATTTCCATTGCCTTGGTTCTTGGACTGCAATTCTGCTCGTAAAGCCTTAAGGAGTTCCTGCATTTCAAGCTGCTGGTTTTGCATTTCAGCTTGTTGATTCTCAAGCCTTTGCATCAGCTGCTGTTGAGATTGGACTTGAACTTCCAATTCAACTGATCGTTTCTCAGCTTGTTCTGCCCTTTTCTTGAATTCTTCTATCTCTGCAAGTTTTTGTGTAATTAAACTAGCCTTGGAGGGGCCACGACCACGTACATATCCAGTTATACGCCCAGTCACCTCAATACAGATGTCTTCTTCGGTTCGATTTACACCACTAGATTGAGCTTCTAGCTGTAACTCCTTCATTTTGCTCTACAATCACAGGTTTGCTATTATTGATATATGCATAAGAGACATGAAGCATTGGTATTCAGTTGAAAGTGATATTTTTCTTACCAGTTTTTCAGCTGATGTCTCGTCAACCATAGCATTCTTCTTTCGACTAAAATGTGTCATGTCATAAAGTTCAATTGGTCCAACTGTCCTTCCCTCCTTAGCTTCCTATTAGCAAAACAGGTTAAATAACCCAACCACACATCATAAATGAACTACTTTACACGTTTACTGACCCGGTCATCCTTATGACGTAAAAATGATTTTGTTCCAGCTGTATGGGCAGTTTGCTGCTTTGATCTGTTCAGCTTATTTCGCTCACTTAAGGCCTACAATTGTCAATTCTATCTCAGATCTAGATAAAAAAGAGACATTGGCAAAGTATATAGCAAATTAACAAGTATGTGCTACACATACCTTGAATTCTGGACTACAATAGTAATCGCAAAGGTAAATCCAATCTGATTCTTCCACATATTCTGGTCGACGTGCAAGAGCTTCCTCCTTAGAGCCACATTTTTTGAATAGCATGTGAAAATTATAACGTCGACTTCTATACTGTGAATTTAATTGCTTAATTAAAGCTGGTTTCACATGCTCTCCTCCATCATAAGTGAAACTATTCTGAATTAAAAATAGAAGGACATATCAAAATCAGAAAAAATTAATGGACTAATTTAAATTGCGTCTAGAAAACCAAAAAATACTATGATAGCAGATTCTTACATTAGTAATTCTTAGCAGTTGATCTCTATCATCTTTAGGAAGCTTGCCCCATTTAGGTGCTTTCCACTTGCCATACTTTCGAATAACGCAGCTTGCCTCTGAAATGTATCGCTGAGCACCTTCTCCAACTAGTCTTCCACTTATTTCAGAAACAGTAATGTTCACCTTTTTTCCAGCTTTCTTTTCATTTGATAGTGCAATATTACGCGTATATCCTCTTTTTCTTTTTAACGTCACTTGGTCTAGTAGATACAAAGTAAACAAGACCATAAGTGCTAACAATAGCAGCCATGGCAGTAATTAGTTAATTAGAGTAGAATTACACGTAAAACTGACATACCTGAACCGTTTGACTCAAGGTCTTGCATACTTTCAGTTTCATTGCTTTCACAACCAATAGCTTGATTAGATCCAACATGCTGTGAAGTAGGAGTTCCATCAGTTTGCATCCCAGCAGCTTCTTGTGATGTCATTCCATTGCCTGAAGATTTTTCAGCAATCTGTCTACTCTCAGCTTGTATACCTGAATTTCTTGTAGCATTTTCTCTAGCAGAGGATGCACTAGGAATCTATAATCCAGCAATTTAAGCCACCATTATACAGCGACATGTAAAAGTTGAATCAATTGCTTTGTCATAAACCAGTTTATCTAAATGGCAGATTGAAAAAAATAATAACTAACCTCAGATTCATCAAATAGACGGATCCTAGAAGACTTTTTTGTTAATACAGGTTCAGTGACATTGCTTGTCTTGGGAATTGCACTATTTTTTGGTTCACTAGCTTGCTACAATAACATAAGAATGCGCTTATCAATAGTAACTAGTTTAGGATGATAATTGCTAGTTTAGGAAAAAAGAAAATATCTGGAAATGACTCTTGTTTCTTTACCTGACAGCTTACATTTTCTTCAGTTTGCTCCACAATTCCTCGCCCAGCATCCCGACTTTGTCGTAAAGTAAATTTTCCCTTTTTCCCCGGTCCAGCCATCTATCTACATAATCATATAACGCAAGCACCACCAAAATCGTAAACAACACAAGCAGCCATGACAACATATCATAAACTACAGAAAAAATACAAGAAAAAATTTGATTAAGAAATTCAATGAACAACATTGTTTAATCTGATTCATAGTCATCGATTTGTACAAATTGTTCATTTTCATCCTCAGAATTGAATTGTTGCTCAATTTCCTCATCATTATCAATAAAATTGTCATCCAATTGCCTTGCACGGCTAGCTGACAATTCTATAAAAAACATAGCACCAGCCTCTATCCTTTCTTCAGTTTGCACATCTCCTCTCTTCAAACTGACCAACTCAAGATTTTCTTGTACACCAATCAAATCTTCATGATACTCTTCTTGGTAAGCCTCTTCGTTATCAACCAAATCATCTTCATGCTTCTCAGGAACATCATAAGATGAGCGTGGACTAACTAACTCTACAACATGCCAATTACCTCCAAGCTTCATATCTTGAAGATAGAAAACTTGTTCAGCTTGGGATGCTAATATAAAAGGCTGGTCTGAGTACCATGTTTTTGACATGTTGATGCTAGTGATATTGCTCTGCTTGTCTACTTTGATTCCCGAATTATTTCTCAAGTCCCACCAATCACATTTAAACACAACTACTCGATTTTGAGTAAATGAGTATTCAACCTCAACTATATCAGTAATTATACCATAGAAGTATGTTTCTTTATCAGCATGCTCCCCCTTTACCATAACTCCACTATTTTGTGTCTTTCTTTCTCTTTCCCGAGCCTTAATGTGGAATCTAAATCCATTCACATTACAGCCAGCAAATGTATTGACTCGAAAATCAGGTCCTCTAGCCAAGGACAACAATTCATCAGTACATTCTCCACGTGCATGTGTATACATGACCTACATCAGCCATACCAGATTCTTTAATAGTTTACTAAAATAAAAAGTAAAGGAAATTGACAAGTTTTTAACATCTCTTCCAATACTTACACGTTCTTCAAACCACTTTGGAAACTCCGAGTCTAGCCTTTGCTGTACGCTCGATAAATTTTGCTTTTCAAGAATTTGTCTATGCTCCCTAAATTTGTAGTAGTAGAAGTAGTTACATATTCTATCAAATGACTTTAATTACAAGCAATGAAGAACATATTATAGAACACGGCATAGATTTAGCATTAAAGTATATTATTACCTCATGTAATCATCTACTTCTTCACAATTTTTCAAGATGAACAGGTGTATTCTTTGCAATTCAACCTCACTTAGATAACCAATCAGTGCTGCCCCAAAGGGCCGAGCCAAGCTAGAAAATATAGATAATTTTCCAGCAGTTTCGTGTTTCTCCATATTTCGTTCCGTTTGATTAAACCTGGTCAGAACATCATGCAAATACCTGGAAATGAATGTAAGACATTCATCATCCAAGTAGCGCTCAGCTATACAGCCTTCAGGTCGTGCCCTATTATTCACATAGCCTTTGTATTGACCCATTTTTCTATCCAAAAAAAATTCAGCCCGAGTTGTTAGAAAATAAGAAAATTGGAGGTAAATCAAATAGGCATTATTAAAAATAAGAGGCATGTACCTCTCAAATGGAAACATCCACCGGTATTGGGCTGGTCCAGCAATCTTGGATTCAGTGGGTAAATGGACCATTAAATGGACCATTACATCAAAGAAATTTGGAGGAAAAATTTTCTCAAGTTTGCATAGTATTAAAATAATATTTTTTTCCTGCATTTCCAGCTCATCTAGATAGAGAGTTCGAGAACAAATTTTTCGAAAAAAATTGCTGATCTCTACTAAAATCTGAGATACATCTTTTGACAGCATTCCTCTAGTTGCTAGTGGAAGAAGTCGTTGTATGAACACATAGTAGTCATGACTCTTCATTCCTAAAAGTTGACACTCCTTGGTCTTCACACACCGAGGAATGTTTGAAGCAAAGCCATCGGGAACTTGATAGTGCTCAAAAACTGGCAGAAATTCTTTTTCTCTAGGCGTGATAAAGTGTAACATGCAGGTGGCATAACTTTAGATGCGCCACCTCCCGGTTGTAGATGCAACTCTTCCCTTAATCCCATTTCTTTTAAATCCTCCCTAGCCTGCCATGTGTCCTTAGTTCTCGAAGGGATATTCATTAATGTACCTACCAAAGATTCACATACATTCTTGACAATGTGCATAATATCCAAATTATGTCTAATTTTATTGGTACTCCAATATGGAAGTTCAAAGAATATGCTCATCTTCTTCCAATTTGAACTGTTCTGCACGCGTTTTCTTTTCTTCTGTTGCAGCAAATCAGGTGCCTTGCCAAACTCAACTTGCTCAATACGAAGAAGTTGTTGGAGGACTTCCTCACCTGATAGGGTCCTAGGAGGCTGTCTATGTTCTCTTTCTCCATTAAATTGCTTTTTTTCTCGACGCCATTTATGATCAATAGGCAGAAAACGGCGATGGCCCATGTAACAACATTTGTGACCATTATTAAGATATAGACTAGTCGTCTCATCTAAGCACACAGGACATGCCTTGTACCCTTTTGTACTCCATCCCGACAAATAGCCATATGCTGGAAAATCGTTTATTGTCCACAAAAGTGCTGCACGTAACATGAACTTCTCCTCCCTGAAGGCATCATATGTCTTCACACCAGTGGCAAATAACTCTTTTAACTCATCAACTAGTGGTCTAAAGAATATGTCAATATCATTTCCATGTGCTTTGGGACCAGGAATAATCATTGATAGGAAAAAAAATGGATCTTTTAAGCATTTCCAAGGAGGTAGATTGTAAGGAACAAAGATAACAGGCCATATACTGTATGAATTGCTCATGGTTCCAAAGGGATTAAAGCCATCACTAGCAAGTCCTAGCCTCACATTTCTAGGATCTTCAGCGAAGGACTTGTGATTTCTATCAAAATCCTTCCAAGCTAATGAATCAGCAGGGTGTCGTATCATGTTCTCATTATCTACACGTCTCTCCTTATGCCACCTCATATCCCGAGCAATCTCTTTGTTCACAAACAGTCTTTGCAGCCTTGGTTTTAATGGAAAATAACGCAACACCTTTCTAGGTATTTTGGAATTTGGAGATTTATACCGCGGTGCTTTACATTTTTCATTTGGACAATGATCAAGGCCTTTATTTTCATTCCAAAAAAGTGCGCAATCATTTTCACAGGCGTGGATCTTTTCACACTTCAGCCCCAACTCACGGATGAAATTTTTTGCCTCGTAATATAAACTGGGAATCAAAGCTGTAGGAAATACTTGATGCAAGAACTTCAGCAACATATCAGTAGATTTACAAGTCCACCGATTCATTGTTTTCAAGCGGAGGATATGGACAATAAACGAGAGTTTTGAATACTTTTCACAGCCCGGGTATAGAGATTTTTCAGCCTCCGATAATAATTTGAGAAACCTACTTGCTTCTCCTTCTTTCTCGGTACAAGCACCCGTATCAAGTTCCGGTGAATGTCTCCAATTCTCACCAAAGTTAGCAACTCCTACATCATTTAACAGCTCCTCCATACTGTCAAAGTCACTATCGTTGTCATTTATTTCTATGTCATCATTCTCATCATCAGATTCAAATCCTTCGCCATGATATATCCACCTAGTATAACTATCAACAATTCCTCGACACAAGTGATTGGCCATGACTTCCTTAGTTTGATCCTCAAAATTATTGCATACTTTGTAAGGACATGGCAGTTTACAATTAGGATCCTTGCCTAGAAAAGCAAACTTAATAAATTCATCAACTCCATCTAAATACTTGAGGTCTAGGTAGTTCTTAATAGACATCCAACTCCTATCCATATTGTTGCAGCCCTTTATCCTACCATAAAGAATATGAGCGCCACATTATATAGAAAATAAATGCAATGTAATATGAACTAAATTTAAACTCCTCAAATACCAGCAATGGGATCCAAGGTGTAAAACACATTTTTAGCAAAAATCAACCATCTCAAGTACAAATGCATTAGTAAGGCAACAAACTAAATAGAATCTGCAGCCACAGTATACATGCAATATACATGCAAAAGTTTGGCAAACAAAAGATAAAGCCATAACACTTTACAAGAACCTCCTTATATCTGGTCTGAAATGCAACTAGGAGAAAACGTCCAGTGCTTTTGTCACCAACCCTGTTTATCAAGAATATCCCCAATTATATGGTAAGCCACTAATGTCTTGTATAATTAGTGGTAGGAATTAAGTCTTCAGATTTAATTCTAGAGAGAGAGAGAGAGAGAGAGAGAGAGCGAGAGATTAAAGTATGTGAGTTTGATTGAAGCAATAATAATTTCTAGAAGATATTTTCATCTATCTCATGTGTCGGTTCATTTAAGGCTAGGAAACTGATTCGCAGCAGAAATTTATTCACATGTTCAGATGTAAAATAACTCACACAGTCAACTTACTAGAGTTATGTTTTCTTTCTTCTGTTTTCTATTTTAAATGCCATTTTTCCCACCCTGAACCTTGAGATACAACCAGAAAAGTATATCTGGAGAATTGTCCGTTCCTTTGTTTATTGTTCTCTAAATCAGACTCCAAAAAAAAAAAAGACTCCAAAATCGAATTTCCACAAAGAAAAGAAAGCCTATAAACTACTGGTTTTTGTAACACAACCTTTGCATTCATTTGGGTTGCTTTTACATACCCTGCCCAATGTCCAGAAAGAATAAATCGTCGCAGTAAACAAGTAAACGGTTTTCAGTTATAGATGCCCCCTAGTGACTTGTCGGTCGGTGGTTACGTTGTGCTTACGCTAAAATCTACCTCGATGTGAAAAATGAAAAGCCAAAATTGAAGCCTCAACAATTTAAAGCTCCCCTGTGCTTCCTCGACATAAATAGAGGGGGCAAAAGATTGGAAAAAAAAAGGAGAGAAGAAAATGTAGTAGCATGGCTAACAATTTGATAGATGTTTAAGACTCGAATAGATAGCTTCTCAAACCTGATCGATGCACCAATCAAGCGGACTCCTCTTCGAAATAACGGACATCCAACTCAACGACCAATCACGCTTGCAGAAATGAACTTGAAACAAATCAGCCACAGGTTAGATGAATCGAGTCGAGCGGGGGGAGTTTCGAGTACAACATAGCTATGATAGCATCTAATAATCAAGAGCTGCTAAAAGATTTAAGGGCAGAAATTTGCAAAAAATATTGTAGAATATTAGGGATTTGGAAAAATTGGGGAAAATGTATAGGAGAGAGAAAAATGAACCTTTCCAATGAAAACCTTGCCTTTTAATGCTGGACAGCCATGGTGATGCTAGTGAGAAGCCAGAGAACGGATTTGTTGTGTGGGTGAAAGTATCAGGTGCCGTGCGGAAGCTCTGTTTTGTGCTCAGTGCAGAAGCTTGTTTGTTTCAGCTCGGTGAAAGTTTGTGTTGCTCAAGTGTTCCGTTGCTTTAACTCAGACCAAGTGTTCCGTTGCTTTTGTTTTCAGAATGTGTTCCGCTGCTTTGGTCTTTGCTTTGCTTTGGATATTGTTTTTGTTGCGCGGCACTTTCACTATGATTTGATCAAAATTTTGACCTCACTCATTTTCCCTCCATTTGATACCAAAAATCACATGTTTTTTTCTGGATTTGTAATATGGTTTGAACCATAGATTTTAATGCTATAGTATTATTCTTTATTTTTTAGCAAAAAATAAAAATTTTCATCAACATAGGTGGCAAAATTTGTTAATTTCATATAATTGAAAATGTACTTTTATAATTTGCTAATATTTTATACTAATTTCTTATAATTGCAGCACTAAAGAACATCATGTAATTGAAAATAATTAAACTCAAATTATATGGTTATAACATAGTTTCAATAAAAATAATCATTTTCCCAACATTTGAGACCAATCATCTTGCTTTTTTTTATTTTTAATTTGGTTTGAAGCATAGATTTTATTGCTATAGTATTATTCTTTATTTTTTAGTACAAAAACACAAATTTTCATCAATATAGGTGGCAAAATTTGTTAATTACATATAAGTGAAAATATACTTTTATAATTTGCAAATATTTTAGCCCTACAATTTTTTATAATTGCAGCACTAAAGTACATCATTAATTGAAAATAACGAAAGTCAAATTCTATGGTTATAACAGACTTTCATTAAAAATAATCAAATGCTATTAATAAGACATTATGGTTAAGTCAAAATCAAAGAAAATTTAGTGATGACATAATGTTATCACTAATTTATTCAAGATTATAATGACAAGAAAAGTCGTCACTAATTAAATTGCTAGTTTTTAATATTGTCAATTGCTAGTTTTTAATACTTTTGTGAAAATATTGATAATGGTTGGGAAAATTTTGTTACGTTACTGCAAGTGATAAATGTACTTTTGTTCTTTTTCAAACAATTATTTTAATGTTTAATTTTGTTTAAAACTATTGTACTAGTATAGATTTGCAAGACAAAACTTAAGTTCTCAATAGTTAAAAAATTCATTACAGAGAAAACACAAAGTAGTAGTTGCAAAATGTGTATAAATTACAGATATTTTAATGTGTATAAATTACAGTTTATTTTAATGTTTAATTTTGTTTGAAACTATTTTACTAGTATAGATTTGCAAGACATAGATTTATGGGTAATTTCTTTTTTTTTTGCTTTCACATATTTAATTTATGTTAAATACAAAACCTACTAGTTTTCCTTTCATAAAAATATTAGTGCAACACTTTTTGAATTTTACTTACAAACATTTATGTATTTAACATAAATTAAATGATTCAGAGTGAAATGCCCATAAAGAGCAGAATATTTGTTCACGTAATGGAGGAAACCCACAAAGAGTTGGTACTTTATGGGCCATTTCTTTTTTTAAAAAAATTTAATTTATGTTGAAAAGATAACCTACCAGTTTTCGTTTTGTAAGAAATCAGTGCAACACTTTTTGAATTTTACTTACAAACATTTATAAATTTATCATAAATTATATGTTTGAGAGTAAAATGCCCATAAAAAGTTGGTACTTTGAATAGATAATGCTCATTTGCCCATAAACTACACTCCCTGAAGGCTATTTTGTTAATTACTTTGTAGTACTTTGTTATACCTTTGCTAATACTACTTGGCATGTAGTACAAAGGATAAATCTGGCATAAATTTCTTATTCCATTGATAAAAAGAACTGCCTGCCTTATAACTATTGTAATGAAAGATATATCTTTAGAGTTTATAACAAATTATTACTTAAGTTTGAGAAAATTATAAAATATTTATGCATAGTTTATCAAGATACCATTCACAATTTCCTAATAAAAAAATAAGGGCTAAATTGTAAAAGCTAGGGTGCCATAATAGAAATAATAAAATTGGTGTATTACATATGGGGGTTAAATTGCAAAAGTTAGAGTGCCATAGTAGAATTAATGAAATTGGTGAATTACATCTGGGGCTAAATTACAAAAGTTAGGGAGTAATAATAGAATTAAAGAAATCGGTGTACTACATATGGGGCTAAATTGTAAAAGTTAAGGTATCATAATGGAATTAATGGAATTTTTTACAACATTTGGGGCTAAATCGTAAAAGTTAGGGTGGCACAGTAGAATTAATGAAAGTGACTTAGAAATAAGTACTTTAAACAGTGACGATTAATTCTTGTCACTAAATCCGAATCGGTAGAGTGACAGTGACGATATTAGAAGTTGTCACTATATAGATCATTTTAGTGACAACTTTTTCAAGGTCGTCACTGAAGACTTAGTTGCTTTGAGCAATTATGACAACTTTCCTTGTCGTCACTAAACAACCACGTTTTGTGACGACTTTTGTCGTCACTAAAAAATGTTGTCACTAATGACCATATTTCTTGCAGTGTAGTTTGTGACGAAAATAACGGGTCGTCACTAAACATTTAGTTGCTTTGATGCAATTGTGACAACTTTAGGTGTCGCGACTAAGAAGCTCCTTTTGTGACGACTTATTGTCATCACTAAAAAATGTTGTCACTAATAATTTTTTTTTTTAGTGATCAGTGACAACAACAAAAAGTCGTCCGTAAATAGTCCAAGCAATAGTGATGATGTTCTTAATATCGTCACTATTATGTGTTCTAAACACTCCCGCGTTCTTGCTAAATCTTGGCGGGAATTTACTAGTGACGATTTAGAAAAGTCGTCACAAATGAGTTGGCTCCCATTAGAGGTTTGTGATGAGTTAGAAAGTCGTCAATAAAGGATCCACTTTTGTGACAACTTTTTTTCGTCACAGAGAAAAATTGTCACTGATGACCAATTTTCTTGTAGTGTTCTTCCCTTTACTTCTGCAAAACCCTCGCCGCCACCGCTTTCTCAACCTGACCCTCGTCTGATTTTTACCTTGCTTTGCCTTGAGATACATCAGCTCCACCACTGGCAAAATCAAGCCGTACAAAGCCGCGGCTGCAAGTGTCACGAGGAACCCCAAAACATACATCTTGGTGGACTCACCTTTGGGCCGGTCATTACTGGTGTGCATAGCCAAAACCCCGGCTCCCACGGTTAGCAAAATGGTGGTGTTGACTGAATATGCAGTAAACTTCTGCTTGACAAGAAGGAAAGCAAAGACAGCACTGAAAGGAAGCTGTGAAGAAATGATGATGGAAGAGGTTGAAACGGGGAGCCAAGCCATTCCGTAGGCGTACAAGTAGTCATCTATGCCGGTCAAGGAGGCCGATGACGGCGGTGGCAATGAATAGAGGATATTTCATCAATACTAGCTTGGTGTTTGGCCCTTCAGTTTTGCGGCGGTGGAAATAGGAGATGAGTAGTGGGATGGCAATAATAGGAAATCCTATGGTTTGTAACCAGCTCGAAAGCCAGATTCTTTTGCCTCATTTGACAAAGTAGAGACGCATGATTATAGAGTAATTAGACCAGTCTTTTGTCCTCTTGATTAGTTTATAAATTTTTTCTCCTAGCAAACTGGATTGCGTCAGAAAAGCAGCCCAATTGAACCACTTCAAGGTCAATGCATACAAAAAGAAAAAAGGAAAGAAGAACTGATTGGAAACACCTAAGAAGACCCTCAGGCTCAGAAGGGAGCCAAGTACTCCTCAAGGCCTCTTGGCGATCTGCCGAGGAAAACCTCGTATGAATTCCGACGAACCCAAGAAGCTTCCGTCGCTCCGTGCCAGTGGCATTTCCGAAGCCGGAGTCTCCTCCTCCGAGTCGCCAAGTGCTGGAAAGAGAATAGAAGGCTCTGAAAGTGTCCTGAATGCGGCCACAGCGGAAGACTGGAGCGGGCCTGGGGTGGAGGACGGCGAGGAGAAACAAGTTGATTCCGACAATGCCGATAAGGAAGCAGAGAGCTGAAATTACGGTAATGGGTAGGGGAGTCCGAGGTCTTTGGATGGGATTTGAAGTGGTGAAATTACGACTTGGCCGGAAGTGATGAATTTTTCTGCTTCGATCTGTCGAAAGCTGAAACTTGCCAAAGCTGCGACAAAAATGCCCTTTAAAGAAGTACAATGGCATTCGTGTGAATTGGCCTTCCGGTTGCAAAACCGGAGAAACTGGCTAAAAGGGTCACGGGTATCCAATTTTACAAGTTCGAGGGTTTAAAGTCAGTAAAAAATAAATGAGGGGCTTATTTTTACCTAGACAAAGAGTTCAAGGGCCAATTGGATAATTTGCCCATATAAAAAACATAAAAGAAAGTTCTCTCCAATAATCCACTTAAGAAAATTTCCCACCTTCGAAGTGTGCACTCCTCTCTAGGATTGCAAACGAATAGAGCTGCTCGTGAACTGATTGTGAGCGATTCTAGTACAAGCTTGATTTGAGCTCGGTCAACATCAAGTTCGAGTTGATGAAATTGAATTTGAATTCAAAAACACTAAACTCGCTCCCGAGCTCAATTATATATATATTTTAATAGTAAAATTATGTATATATTCTAATATTTTATTATTTGTTAAGAAAAATAATTATTTTATTCATTTTTAAAAAATAAAATAATTATTTTTTTAATTTTTTCAGCTCGAGCCATTTTGAGTTCGTCGAGGTCGAACTGAAGTTCGAGTTTTGTAAAATTAAATTCAGGCTCGTCTCGATTAGACCAAAATTCGATTCGATTCGGTTCATTTGCACCCCTGCTCCTCTCTAACCTCTCTCCACCATTTTTCTATTGAGAAGGGATGTCAGTCTTTAATTTTATTAATCAAACAAAAGCGCAAAAAGAGGGGATAAAACTTGACCTCCAATACAAAGAACAAAATTACAAAAAATAAAGAAGAAGTACTACTCTCTTGCAACATAAATTCTAATTGGGAAAATGACGGGTATTTTACATACGTGCAAGCTAAAAAATACCGAATTACACCCGTTCACTGCAAGTATACAGATCAACTAGTAGTTTAGGGTATATATCGGGTCGATCCCACAGGGAAGAATGCAATTACCGATGTTTTCAAACTCCTTTATTATTTAGACTACCACAAATATAAAATTTAAGAAAATAACACTAGAAAGCTCCTAGAGATATGGAATTCCTTACTACTCTTGCAAATGAGATTATCGGTTAAGTGAATGCTATTATCTTGATTAGTTATGGCGTAATTTCCTAATGTATGTGAAACCTACTTTCGTAGTGAATCAACTATACTTGTAATTAAGCCATACCTACTCTCGTGGTTATGAAATTAATTACAAGTTCATTTCTTTTATGAAATTACATGAAACAAGTCACTTAAGCCACATAGGTGCACCTCTACTTTCGTGAGTGTACTCCCTAGGCTTATCACTTCTTTGAACTAGTGTTAAATTCCAATTTTCATTGCAAACTTAACACCTTAAGATTATCATAATTAATGGCCAATTAATCATGATTAGATAACCAAAAGTAATAAATAACTTGCTCAAAATAATATGACCAAATAACCAAATAAACATCATTAACAAAATATAGCAAGTTCAACCATAACTCTAGGCATAAACTTTAAAGACACATATTAAACACAAAATCCAGAACTTGCATATTAACTATATTTAAGAATCCAATACAAAAGATAAAGAGTTGGAGAAGAGATAACCCATGTCACTTGAGCTTCAACTTCTCTTTCTTCATCTCCATTTTCATCCTAATCTAGCCATTATACAAGAATGGATGAACTACAATTACTACACTATCCTACACTAAGGAAATGGAAGAACTACATTTCTGCACTCTTCAAGCTTCTCCCGTATGATCTCTCATTTTTTTGCTATTAAAGCTGATGAAAAGCTCCTCTCTAGTCCAAATTTTCTGCTCTAATGATTCTCAAATCTCCATTTGTTAAGGAAGTCAAAAACCATTGTTTTTGACTTGAAAATAAGCCACCTTGTCTGCCCTTTTGTCTTCTGAAGCATGTGCACCGAATTCTCTTGCAGATTGTAGCTGGAAAGTAGTTTGAACATAAGAGAATTGACTGAGCAAATTGCAGAATTGCGGCCAGAAAACGCGCCTACACAAAACGCGGTTACAAGTCACGTTTTGTGTACTCGCGTATTCACTTTGTCCTTACTTCAGCTGCGATTTTCTCTATCATAAAGGCTGAACTGGCTTTTGTGTAAAACAGCAAAGTTGTAGCCCTTTGAGTTAGCTTTCCAATGCTTCAAGAATCATCCAAATCTAAGTTTTGTAGCCTGAGATATGATCGAAATACTAAACACTGGTCAGAGCTCTGTTTTCCACTTTGGACAGCTGAGTTGAATTTCGGTATTTCAACTTTTGGACTATGAAAACGGCTGAACTGGACTTTGATGTCTTCATACCAAATGTATATATATCTCTTAGCTTCAAAATGGTACCAAGATCACCTTGATCCGATCTGTGTAGCTCCAGATATAGTCAAAATACCAAAACGTATCAGAGTTGTCAAAACCTGACTTTTCTTGATTCAAATTGCATTTTTCCTTTTTACACTTCATATTTTATTTTCACCACTTTAATCCATCTTCAATCATCCAAATATCTTCTCAATGCACTTCATTTGATGATTGAATCATTAAACCTACAAAATATGAAGTTTTTACCATAAAAATCCATAAAATGCAATGTTTAGCCATTTTAACATAAAATGTAGTTTTTTTACCAAAACCTTAGTTATTTTAGTTATTAAACTAAATAATCAAACCAAAATTAACTAATAAAACACACAAAAAATACGTAAAATAAACTCTTATCAGAAAATACTAGCACTATCTAATCTCAGTAAACCATCTTAAATACTAATGATTGGATCCACAAGCACAGCTGCAATATGAGGCTCCATAACTTTATGTGGATTAGTGAAACCATCTTCGGGGTGTTTGTAAACTACATCTATCATGCGTGCTAGATTGAGAATCCTCATAAGCATTTCCCTTGGCATATTAGTAGGACTCATAAATTCCTTATTTATGTCCTTCCAAGCATCCTCCACCATCTCTTCAAGTTTCTTCATTGCCTCTTTGCTCGGATACCTTGTAATGCTTCATGCTGCATTCAAAGTACAGTGGCACCCCTTTTTTTCTCATCCCTGAATGACTTAATTTAAGTTAAATTTTTTTTAGGCTATTAAATTAGGATTAGTCTTATATATATTGTCAGTGTATATTCTATCACCGTTACATATATAGCACATGTGCAAAATTTGAATTTAAAATCTAATTTTTGCTCATGTATGTTGTATTCAATTGTGATAGTACATGTACTGTCAGCATATATAAAATTAATTTATTAAATTAAATCAAACAAAATTTTAAGGAACTTATTCCACTAAATCACACTTCAGAACAATTATGGATCAAGCTGTAGTATACATCCATTTATTATGCAAGTCCAGGCAAATTCTGTTGATTTACGTAGACCACTCGCCATTTCACGAATTATTAATATTTGGCACTCTGTTATGAATTATAATGTACATAAATCACCTCATATAGATTATGAGCCTTATAGGTGAGTTTTTCCGTAGAACCCACAACCTGTGAAAGGGTACATGTAGAACCCATTTATGAAAATCAATTCGTGGTGAGCGGAGATTCATATAGACTCGAAAATTTCAACCCATTCTTGATCTATAAGTATATGTTATTTGAGTGAGCGCAATAAATGATAAATTAAAGAAATTTAATTTAATGTATCTAACTTTTTAAAATAAATAGCATGGTTTTTTTGAAAATTCGGAAAATAGAAATGTTACAACACTATGATTTTGAAAGTTATTGACTATTTTTATATAAAAAAAAATTCTCAAAATTTGTCGTTGTCCTATCTCTCGGTCCTCATATTTGAAATTTTTTGCATGTAAATTTTAGATACTTTCATGAGTATTTAACATCCAAAGCAAGATAATAACTACTGAGGGAATTTTAAGCATGTGAATTAATGCATCTGTGATACTATTAACATTCTTAAAAGGGTTATTATCACTTTACCCCCTTCAACTATGTCACTACTATCAATTTAACCCCTAACGTTATTTTTTAATCACTTTACCCCCATAAGTAATTCAACTCAACATGCTAAGAAATTTTGGACAAAAATGCTCTTTTATTTTATAGCATTACTACATTGTTATTATTACTTTATTCGTTTAGATTATAGTGATACTATCACTTTATTCGTTTAGATTATAGTGATACTATTACTTTAGTTCCTAACATTATTTTCTAGGCATTTTACTTCATCGTTAATCTAACTCATATGGTCAAAAAATTTTAAATATATTTACCCTTTTTTATATATAATTAAAAATGAAAAAGTTTGGAATGGTTATTCTTCCCTTTTTTTCACTTTAAAAGATCGAAAACATAAAAATATAAGGGTTTTCTCAAATTTCTTTTTTTCACATTTATTAATACTAGAAAAAGAAAAAGAGATAGAAAAGAAGAAGAAAGAAAATTAGATTTTGCAAAGAAAGAAAATAAAGAAAAGTCTAACATTATCGTATTACATTAAGGTTGTCGGGATTAGGATTGGAATTTGGTAGTAAACATAAAAGTGAAATAATTTTAAAGAATAAAAGTATTTAATTCTTTCTTATTTGTAATTTTTTAAAAAAGAATTGAGCTCTCTCCCTCTCCCCCTCCCCTTCTCCATCTTTCTATTCTTTTTTGATATTAATAAGATTGCCAAGAAGAAAGAAATTAATATTTTGACTTTTTTTCTTGATATTAAAAAGGAGAAGAGCCACTCTAAATTTTTTATTATGCAAAGAAGAGGGTATTTTCTTTTAAAGTTTTTTAACTTGCTAAGTTGGTTTAATGGTAGGATAAATTGCTTAAAAAATAATTCTAGAGGGTAAATTGATAATGAGACTATAGTTTATGAGGATAAAGTGATAATAATTTTAAGGGTTAAACATGTCTTTTCACTTTAATTAACAAACTCCGTTAAATTTGACAGTTAGTCTTGGTGGTAAAGTGACTAAAAGATAACGTTAAAGGGGGAATTGACAGTGATACCAAACGTTAAGTGAGTAAAGTGATAATAACCCTTCTTAAAAGTAATAGCAAGTTTCATTGCGTCTTTCATGACAGAACACGTACATACCTGATAAGAAGCAACATCATTAATCAATCGGCAGCCTGAAGAATTTTGGGTGTTTTTGATAGCCAATCAAACACTTCCTTTGTACCACTTTCCATCACTAGGAAGGCTGCTGGTGCCAAAAGATGGTACGTGCTTGTGATCAATGCATTGCTCAGGCAATCGGGAAATGCTGGCAATTTTCTTGCAAGAAACCACTGTGGCTGAATGTAGCTCGTTCTCACATATTGTTTCCACTAATTCAAGCAAAGAAATACAGGCAAGGGATATTAGCCTTGTAATCCAGTTATAACGAAATAATGTCTTTTGAATTTTTTTGTTAAATTCTTATTATTGCCTTTCTAGCTCAAGTTTAACTTTGAAACTTTCTATATCAAGTATGACTAGTCAAAATATTTCTTTTTTGATACAACAAGATACCTAATTTCATTCATTTAGAGAAAGTTGCACTAGTAGCAATAGTTACCTAAAAAACATGTAATGAATACAACAGATAAAAGAAGATTTCGTAAAATTTTATAAATACTTAAGATTTCAGATCTGATGCAAGATTGTAAAACTTCAAAATTTTATCAATACTTAAAATTTTCATTGTATTTGACATTTATTCTCTGGTGAAAATTCCAAAAAAATTCTAATTAAATAAACTATGTGGCGGTTTCATCTAATATTGCAAAACGACGTCCATCATGGGTTACTATGAAGAACATTGTAAAGAAGTTCGAATTGTGGACCACTCACTTGAAAATGAGTACCTTACCTACTAGGCTTTAGTAATTATTGAGAAGCTGAATTAACATTAAGAAAGTGATGATATACAATTACAGTTAAATGTATGATATGAAAATAAAATTTGAATTTCAAATTTAAATTCAAATGAGTTGTCATACATCATATAGTAGTGATATATACATATATACATTATCAGTACGTAGAAGGTTAATTCTAAAAGAAAAGAGGCTAGCATTATTGTTTCGTATTTATTCTTTGGATGTGGAGAATGCATAACATCTCCTTTTTTAGCAAACTCTTCTCCGAGCGACTTCCTGAAATTTATCGGAGCCACGTAGAAAGTTTGCATGTAGTCTGGCAGGTCATCAATCTTCTTGTCATCCCACCTGAAAAATAAGCGAATATAAATTTTCATGTATCTATGATCCGTGCTAATTCATCTGGCAAAAAAAGTTAATGATATGTATCAGCACTCAATTCACGGTTAAAATTTTATGATGAGAAAAGATAAGCCTTCTGAAAACGGTTATGCCAAAAGTATGGACATATCTTGAGAACGTTACAAATAAAAGACTAACATACCTTATTGGTTTTTTTTTTTTGGGTTGAAAGCTTTTTGCCTCTTCTAATTCTATGCATGTCTTGAAACTAGAATGCTTTCTACATACTGAATGAATATGTTCATGTTGTTTAACGTTCTGTTGTGGAAGTATGAAGTATGAAGTATGAAAGTTGGTAATGTTATATACACTCATATTATGTTATTTGCATTTCCATTATCCCATTTTTATCTAAATGAGACCATATTATTCCCACTTTAATTTCTTTTCCTTGCCCCTAAGCTATCTTTATCAGATTTTCTCTTACATTCTAAAATCAATTAGTTATTCCATTACACATTAAAATGACTAATTTAAAATTGTCACTAATTTAAATGCAATGCACAAAAAGATCAAGCACCAATTTAAAGGAGCTCAGATATATAAAATAATACTACTCAAAGTGATTAATTGAGAAATAGGATAAACTAAGGTTTGATTTGGTAATGGGTAAAGAAACTATGCAAGCATTACACAAAAATACCCGTAATCAGTATATGAAAATGAATAATAAAAGGGGAGTACACCCAAAGAGTTTTCATTGCATACCTTGGTTAGCAGGATTTGAGCGATTCAATATTGTCAATATTGTTGATAAAAAGTGGAAATATCTTCAATATTGTTAGATTTAATCATGTTGCATATCTTGCTTAATTCATCAATCTCTTCTAGAAAATTGTCTTCCATAGTTTGAAGCCCTAAAATTCTTGAAGGAAGAGAAAAATGGAGTTGATATTTGCTACTCCAAAACTGTCTGTCAAACTTTACGGTAGTAGAGTAGCATATGGACGATGAACGCAAGATAGGGTAGGAGCAAAAATTATGGCAAGAGTAATATGATTTTATCAAAATGAAAATGAAGTAACGGGCATGCAAATAATATAAGATGAGTGTAAACACTGGCGGATTTGAGGTGGGGGCACGGGCCCCCAATGCTCCCCCTTAAATTCCTACAATATGCACAAAATTTTGATATTATCTTAAGTGTGCTTCCAAAAATTTTTTATGAAATAAGTGAAAAAATTACGTGATATTTTAAATTGGTTCATGAACTAATATTCTAAAAGGATATGTAGGTCACAAAATTCCATTTGAAATAAGTTCAATTTTTTTTTTTCATTTTAACTCATTGGTGAATATTTTTTTACTTAAAAAACTAACAAAAGAGTAGGAAAAAAATTTTAGTGTTGGTTTTGTCCCCACTAAAAATTTTTTCTGGCTCCGCCACTGAGTGTAAATATAAAAAACAACTAAATATAGGATAACATAAGATTAGTAATCTAATTCTGTATCCCAAGGAGTATTGTCAACTGGGTTTTCTGATACAATGTTAACCTTGGTCTGCGAATCATAATGATCGACTCGATTCTTGTCGGTTACAGGATATCAATTCATTGAACGGCAAATCCCAGACCCCACTATTTTGTTCAAATATTTGACGGTGACTATCAATGTAGACATATTTCGATATCGATTTCCAATTTTTACATGTATAGAACGGATTGATCAAGTCATTTGAATGAGCTATAATTCTTTGTTTTTCTTTCAATCATGTTTTGGATCCTTTGAAGGATGTTACGTTTATTGGACAAAGTGATACTGTATACCACTAAGCTCATGTGAATTTCGTAATTCACTCAATTATTCTTTCCTACCTTTTAGAAGCAACTTGAGTCTTTTTTTTTTTAAACAAAAGGAGATTAATTAATTCACAAATGTTCCTCCATTAAAAATAATTCATCATCAAAATTCCGTTGCTTCGTCGGGTGTTTATGAATTCTCCCCAGTTTGTTTGACTAATTGATAAATGATAACTAAGCAAATATATTGGGCGTAGTTATATTCACACAGAAAATAAAAAGAAGATTCATCAAAATTATAGAGCAATAAAATTAATCGTCATAATTTCCCTTAATTTCATCAACAGTCGAATAAAAGCTCAAAATTTCACTCTAGTTATTAAGCGACAAAATTATGTATACAGCTTAATTGATTACAGAAATAACTGAACGTAAGTTCATTTCTGATTTTATTCGGGTTGAACTTTGAGAAAGTCAATATTTTTCCCTTTTTCTTTTCTCTACTTTTCTTCTTTGCGTTTGAGAGTTTCATGCCTTTGAGAAATCTGTGAGTACAAACCTTTGAACTAAGAAATAACTCGGTAGTACAATTTACTGTGTTAAAGTAAATATGTTAATATGACATATAATTTTCTTGTATCAATTATATGATTCTCTTGTATCAATTACGTCTAGTTAGGATCAATTATAGATCTTTCCGTATGTAAAAGTTAGTCTGGATTCAATGTATTTCAGTGTTTAGACCTATATATAGGGACATCTTATTGTATTATGACCAAGAGAAATATATCACAATTTTTCTATTCTAGTTTTCTAACATGGTATCAGAGCTCTAGGTTCAAAATCTAGAGTGTCTTGATCCTTCATATTTCTCTCCTTTTAAAACTTCACTGCTGTCTCTTTCATTCTAATAATTTTTTGGTTAGTTTCTTTGCCCTTTATAGCAGTCATCCATCCTCCATTCGGATTTTCTTTATTCTTTTTCACAATTATATTGACCATTATTATGGCTCAAAATGATGTGTCCCAACCTATTAACATTATCCTTGATGGCACAAATTATTCTCACTGGGCATATGCCTTTCAAAATTTTCTTTGTGGTCGTAAACTGTGGAAATATATTACTGGTCATGTTACTGCTCTTGTTGCTTTTGATGGCAAGTCTTCTGAACAATTCGCTGCCCGTTTTGAAGAGTGGGATAGTGATAATCACAAGATCGTCACTTGGATCACTAACACATCTGTGCCAGCCATAAATCGTCTTTTTAGACCCTTTGACACAGCAAAAGGAGTTTGGGATTTCTTTGCAAATCGGTACACAACAATTGATCTATCCTGGCAATACCTTCTCTTCGTTTACATGCCATGAAACAACAGCCTGGACAATTTGTTTAGGACTTTTACTCTGACATGGTTTGTCTGTGGGATGAGATTGCTGAATCCGAACCAAAGTGGACCTGCTCTGGTGATGCAAACAAATTCTACACCTATCGTGATTCTCATTGACTTATCCAGTTCCTCATGGTCTTATTTGATGACTATGACACAACACGCATATCTATTCTTAACAGGAAGCCACTACCTTCCCTTGATACTGCTCTTAAGGATCTGATTTCTGAGGAAACTCACTGCAATACCACAGCTTCACGTACTGTCGATATGGTCCTAGCTGCTCCCCAGCAGCCTGCTCCAACATATTGACAATCTACTCTAGCCTATAGATCACGTGTATCTGCTTCTTTAGGAACCAAATCCACCATTGAATGCAGGTACTGCCACAAACTTGGCCATGACATTTCAGAATGCATCAAGCTTCAACGAAAAAGGGGAGGACCAAGACAGTATACATGGAACTCTTCTCTTGCAGTTGCTACCACTGTCACCGGTCCTATGACTGAATCTACTAGTTCCACATCTCCTGTGCCTATAAATACTACTGCTCTTTCTGTTATTGATTTAGAGGTCATAGTTTCCCAAGTTCTTGCTCGCACTGTTTAGCCTTCTGCTAGTGCATTTTCTGCTACACCAGGTACCTCTCCATGGCTTATTGATTCTAGCTGTTGTAATCATATGATTTTTAACTTTGATATTTTCTGTTCTAATCCTTACCTTCCTAACCAACCTCCATTTCTACAACTGATGGTTCTATTATGCCTGTCACACACACACACTGGTACTGTTTCATCTAATAATATTTTTCTTTCTGATGTCTATTTTGTCCTTCAACTATCCCTAAACCTTCTGTCTGTTGGTCAATTATGTGATCTTGACCTTCCCTTATTCTTCTCCTGTGCTGCTTGCCTTATTCAGGATCCACTGACGAAAACAATAGTTGGGACTGGCCATAAGATTGGACGACTGTTCGAATTGACATCCCTTCGTCTTCCACCTTCTCACGCTCTTGCTGCTCCTACCATGTCTATTTGGCATTCTAGATTAGGTCATCCTTCTCATGCAAAATTGAAGTCATTAATTTCTGATGGAAAATTTGGGATTGTTAAATCTGAATCTTTTGATTGTATGCCATGTCAATTGGCAAAACAACCTGCTTTAACTCTTAATAAAAGTGATTCTCATGCTTTAGCACCTTTTGATCTTGTTCATTATGATATTTGGGGTCCAGCTCCAATCCCTACCATGGGAGGTTCTCTCTGTAACATCAATAGACTATTATCTTCTATTCTTCAAAACAAATCACCCTATGAAACATTATTTGGTATTGTCCCTGATTACTCATAACTTAAAGTTTTTGGTTGTGCCTAGTTTGTCCTTCTTCAATCACATGAGCGATCCAAGTTAGAGCCTTGTGCTCGTTTTTATTGTTTTCTTGGCTATGGGATAGCTCACACTACAAGAAATTTGGCCTTTTGTGACAACATTCTCTATGACAACAGAGAAACTTGTCACAATTGAAAACTTTAGTGACGCCTTTTAATGTCGTCATAGTTGATCGTGGGTTCACCCATCAACAGTGACAACACGGGATAAGTCGTCACAATATGGATGATACGCAACTAGCCAGTGTGGCGAGAGATCACCATTGTGATGACTAGAAAATAGGTTGTCACTAAAATTGGTCCTATAGTGGTAACTTAAAATGTCATCATAATATGGTTGCCAGTTCTAAATTAGTGACAACAACTAGTCATCATTGTCCAAAGTGTTTATTCCCAACTCACTTTCACTAATTCTACTATGTCACCCTAATTTTTTCAATATGACCCATATGTTGTAAATAAATTTTATTAATTCTACTATGATACCTTAACTTTTACATTTTATCCCCATAAACCACCTTAATTTTTTCAATATGGCCCATATGTTGTAAATAAATTTTATTAATTCTACTATATGACACCATCACTATTACATTTTAGCCCCATATGCCACCCTAATTTTTTCTATTTGGCCCATATACGGTAAATAAATTTAATTAATTATGTTATGACACCTGAACTTTTATATTTTAGCCCCGTATGTGGTAAACTAATCTCATTAACTCTACCATGACATCTTATCTTTTGCAATTTAGCCTCGTATGTGAGAAATCGATTTTATTAATTCTCTTATGGCACCCTATGCTTTACACTTTGGGTTGTGTTTATCATTGGCAAAATGAGGAAGGTATTGTAAAAAAAATGTATACTTATTTTTTAATTATTCCAAACTTAGCTAATACCTTGTTATAAAGTTAAAAAATATCATGAATTCATTATTTAGTTCTCTTGACAGCATATGGAAAATTACTGATTAACATAGTGTGAAAATAATGGCAAAGAATAATAAAATTTAGGGCAAAAAACCGCGGTGGTGCTCAAACTTTCAACTTTACGCGTTTTAGTCCTCCATTTAATAAGTGCGTAAATATAGTCCTCCAATTAATAAAAATGTGCAGTCGTAGTCCTTTCGTCCAATTTGACTGTTAAAATGGACAGGAAACACATCACGGACAACTCTCATGATATTTATTGAGGGTAATCTCGTCAGTACGGTACAAAGAGCAAGAAAGTCCCTCAAAAACTTCAAACGTCGGATGCACTTTGAACTTCTTCTTCACCAGCCTCTCCAAAACCATAGAATACTCCTTCGGTCAAGAGATTGCAGCAGGGAAGAAGATCGGTGAGGTGTTGATGTCTGCCCAAAGGAACGATGGAGTGGAAAATTAGGAGGGGCATCTACTTCAACCCCTAATTAGTATATGATACGTGCACTTAAACCGTACAAAGTTCTGCAAAATTTTTCAACAAAGTTGAAGGTTATCCCAAGTCTCAGTAGCTCATTTTATTCTCCAACAAATCAAGATCTCTTGGTACAAAGTAGACTTACTTAGATAAGGTAGAAAGATATAGCATACTTACACAAGAAATAATTCTATAATTCTCTTCACAACACCAAGTCGAATCAATTCCTTTTCTGCAGCTTCACTACTAATAGTCACCAAGACTGAGGTTATGCACACATCATTAATTTGGGGGTTGAAATAGATGCCCCTCCTCTTACTATTATCATGTGATCTATCAAGTCAAGGTGAAACTTAAATTCACATTGACCGAACAGAAAGCAAAAACATTTCTACTAACAAATTGCATGAAAATCCCGAGTCCCGATAGCTAAAGCTCCATACCAAAAAGAAACTCTTACAGATATAAGAGCAGGAAATAAAATTTTTTTTCATGGATCCATGCCGAGCTTGCAAGCCTTGCACAGCTCCAATGTTCGTCGCCATCTTTCGCAACCTTCTTGCTACTTCCGAGGCCGGGCCAAGGAAATGTCTGATGGTAGGACTCATTAGTTCTCATTTCTGCAAAAAAAAAAAAAAAAACCCCAAGCAGCAGCAAATGCAAACTAAAATGGAAACTAAATAGTTGCCTTTCATCATGATATGAAATTGATGCATCTTCTCACAGCCAGCACCCATGGCAGTTTCACCATAATTCTCCCAAAAAAAAATAAAGAGAAAAATGTAAATTAATGATGTGTGCAGAACTGGAGAGTTGGAGTGTTGAATCTTCTCATTTTCAGCTCAATTGAGGGCCTCTCAATCTGCTGCTACTAGTCCTCAAAGCTTCTTTCCTGATTGGAGTGAAGAAGGAGAATGAGGAGATTTGAGGAAAGTTCCTCTATTTTGCTGACGAGATTAACCCAGTAAATGTCATGTGAGCAGTCCATGATGTGTTTTCCGTCCGTCTTAACGGTCAAATGGGACGGAAGGACTACAACTGCACAATTTTATTAATTGGAGGATTATATTTATGCACTTATTAGTTAGAGGACTAAAAATGCGCAAAGTTGAAAGTTTGAGGATCATCACGATTTTTTACCCTAAAATTTAATATGAAATTAAGTAAAAATCTTAACAATTGCATGATTGGAGTTTGTTATGTATTACAATTTACAATAATCAAATTGTTTATGGTTTAGGAATCAGTACTTGTATCAAATAGATTTAGTGTTTCACGCATGTATTAGTAAACCATTTTGGTTATTTGATCAACTAAACAGATTGTTTGGTCTTGTCAGACCACAATTTGTGCATAATTGATAAAATTATTAAATTGTTACCAAAAATATTTGCATTAAAAGATCTTTTTTTGAATCATAAACATATTTTTAATAAGCCTTTTACTTTTTGAACATTATTTTTTGTAGAGATCCTAAAAAACCTATGTTAGTAAAAAAAGAAAAAATTCAAAAATACTAAATTTTTATATTCCAAAGTTTTAATATAACTTGTGAACTAAAAAAGCTCAAAATAATAAACAATGTTAATTACACAAAGATTGGGAAAAGAAAAAGAGATAGAAGGCGTTACTTTTATAAAAAAGGTTCAACAATTTAGAGAGAGAAGATGTTATTTTTTAGTGTGCAATAGTGGAAACGGGAAGCTGAAAATTGAAGAAGTAGAGGCAGGGTTCTAAAAGAAGCATAAATGACGTCATTTGAAGTTGATTTGGAAGAAAAACACTCAACAACACTTAGCCAAATTTCAGACAAAACTCATTTCCCTCTTGCTTTGCCTTCGGACACCATCTTCTTCTCCTTCTCTCCACTGGGATCTTGTTGAAATTACTGAGATAATCACTAAATTGAGCTACCCAAACTGATAGGGTAGCTTTAGTAGAGTAGCAGATAGCAAATATCCCTAAATTGAGCCATAATTTGCATCCCTAAATTGAGTTACCCAAACTGATAGGGCAGCTTTAGTAGAGTGGGAGATAGCAAATATCCCTAGTGCGTCATAGTTGTTTGCTGGCAAGACCACGGAAATTTGACCATGAATTTTGGGAAAAGCTAGAGTTTAAAGACTGAATCAGAAGGAAAAGAAGACCTAAGATTGTTACGACATAATTTGAGGTAAATAATCTCAATATTTTCCATCTATTTTCGAACATTTCTGTCTAATGTAGGTCGTGTGAGCTGAATGTTGAGTTGTGAGAGTGAAACGAAGTGGAAGGGAGGGTTGTGAGCTGAATGTTAAGCTGAATCTTGGAAAGGAGGGTTGTGACCATGAATTTTCGTCATACTACTATGGCTGTTTGTTAATGTGTCTTCTGCCCATTATGTGTAGGCTTATCACAGTTTTTGCTTGGATTTGAGTTTAGTGTTGGGTGCTGTAAATATCTGTTGTTTGTGTAATGGAGGGATTTTCTGAAGAGTTTTTATTTTGTAATTTTAGATTTGATATTTGTATTTTCCTGTTTAAAAGGAAAATGAAGAACCCGTTTATTGACTTGATATTTCTATTCCTACAATGAGTTGGACAACAGTGGGTTGAGGCAGATTTTTCTGTTGAACATTTAAACCGACTGATTTAATTCAAGGACCTCTTCCCCATTGCCCCTACTATAATGGTGGGTAGTGATCAAATAAAGAGTTTTTCATAAGAGGACATATGCAATAGGCATTTTTGATGATCATTACAGTTTATGTCTTCGAAAATAGGCAAAAGATGCAGTATATTTATCCAAAATAGTGAATTTATTCGAAAACATAATGAATTTGTTTGATCAGGCACACGTGTACTATAAAACTTCAAACGATTGTCCAGTCTTTCTTGCTAACTATGACAGCAAAGTAGATGTCAAAGTCACATTCAAGGGGAATTCATATTTGCTAACTATGATAGCAAAGTAGATGCCAAAGTCATGTTCCTGAAGGTGTATCAGTTGAGGATTGGACATGGATATGCAACTACTTTGGAAGTGAAGAATTCAAGGTCTAGTTACATACTTGAATTAGTCTTACCTAAACATAAAATTTATTTCAAATATTTAGAATTACTGCTGGTTGTTTATATATTACAGAAAATCAGTGACTGTAACAAAGTAAATCATGCCAAGAATGAAACTCATACTACTGTGGGAACAAAGTCACTTGCTAGATTTGTTGAAGAGAAGGTAATCAATTCTATTGTTTCGAGGAATGGGCCAAACCAGGTCATTTCTCAAGAACAATAGCTAAAGGACATGATACTACCACTTGGATCTGGAATCTACATGCTGATGCTCATGATTTCGATAGCCATACCAGTGATTTGGAGGAGATTTCTCGAAAAGTATTTAGTGCCCATTTCGGCTAACTCTTTATCATCTTTCTTTGGTTGAGCGGCATGTATTTCAACGGTGCTCGTTTTTTCAAATATAAAGCGTGCCTAAGTGATCCAACTCACATTGGGCCTAGTGCCCAGGTGGTTTGGCCAATAGTGGGCCAAGAAATATTGAATGGTGATGTGGGCGGAGGTTTCCGAGGAATACAAATAACTTCCAATTTTTTTCAGATTTGGAGAGCATTTGGAATAACTGATGAATTACAACTCTATTGTACCGCAATTGGTGCATTGATTTTTGCAGCGTTAATGCTTTTTGTTAGTGGAGATTCCATTATGCTTTTTGTCCTTCTACACTTTCACACTTAAGTCAAACTGATTATTTGACAGAAGAGGAAGGAGGGAGTGGAGCTTTCAGAGATAGATATGTTTGAAATCAGTCGTACATCAAAGATCATAGGAGGGTTGATAAATTATGTAGCGAAAGAGACTTTGGTGCGAGATGCCATTCTATTTTTATGCATTTACAACTCCTTTGTGACATGCCTTTTAACACCAAAGCTATAATGTCTTGTCTAGGCAACAATGAAAGAGATGGAAGCCACAACTTCAATAGGTAGTAAGGAAATTTGTCAACAGCAACTTGGATACATACCTGGACAGCTTCGTAGCCATAGCACAATCAAGAGGCAAGCAATGGAGATTGACCACTTGAGGAGTGAAATTGAAGAACATTGAAGAAGGGCAGATGCGACAGAGCAACGAGCTACACAAATTGCTGAGGAATTCAATGCCCAAAAGGAGCTAATTAAGAGCTTGCAAGATCAGTAACTTGAAACTAGGGGACTGTACGAGGAGTTGATAGCCTAAATGAAAGACTTGCGTAAATGATAGACTTCAAAAAAGGTGAGGAGATAAATTCTTTACTTTTATTTTGGCTGAAACTCTTTTTTTGATTGATTTTTTTACTTATTAAGTTCACAGTAGTTGGATATGCTGAAACTCTAAAGAAAAGTTTATTTTCAATGCAGTCTGGCCTCATATTGATCGTGAGAAGACTGTTGCATATGCTGCTAGAGATGATTGAAATCTGACATTGGTGCTGTAGTCTATACTTTTGTTTAGAAATCTAGTACTCTATCTTTTGGAAAGAATATGTATTGGCCATTACTATTTAAACTGATTATGTGGGATTTGGGACCCAACATTTGTGGTTCACTTTTGTTTTGATTAATTTATAGATGTGTTATGGTCAAATATATGAATTTGCAGCATATATTCTACGTTGATTTTGCCTTTTGTCAAATTGAATGTTCTGTTATAATTGTTGAAAATGCCATGGCAATATTATATTTGTAATGACCAATTTCAACTCTTTAAGACAAAACTCAGTGACAACCTTACCAAAAGATGTCACTCTTAGACAAATTTAATTTTTTGCTATAATTGTCGGAACGAGAGCCGTGACAATGTTATATTTGTAATGAACAATTGCAGCTCTTTTAGACAAAGTTGTAAGTTCACTAAGTGACAACTATTCTTGTCACTGAATACTAGGAATGAGAGTGATAAGTTCAAATCGTCACTGTGCTCGTTCAAATTTGTGACGACTTTTGCTACGTTTTATGACAAAAAAATATGTGAAACAGTGACAAGAAAATTCCTCACAGAATACTAACCATTAGTGACGACTTAGTCTTCGTCATTAAATAAGAAGATTTAGTGACGACTTTGAAGAGGTTGTCACACGTACCCATTTGTGACATAAAATTAGTGACAACCATGTGACAATGGAGAAAGTCGTCACTATACTCATATAATGACGACTTTTTGATTTTTAGTGATGACTTTTTATTTCACAAAAGGCCAAATTTCTTGTAGTGCCATAAGGGTTATAGATGTTATGATCCTATTTCTCGTAGGTTACGTATTTCCTGAAATGTCATTTTTTGGGAACATAAATTCTTCACTGGGATATCTAAAACTCATTTACCTTCCTTCTCTCTACCTCTTTATCTTACCAATCGCTCAGCAGATCTCTTTCCAAAAAATTCTTCTCCAGATTCTGTACAGTCACTTATGTCTCCTGACGAGTTGTCTTCACTAGAGGATCTGTCAACTCTTGACTCTCCTGCTCATGATCCACCTACTCCTAACTCTCCTTGTTATCCCTCTCGGGTAAGAACTCAACCAACCTATTTTCGTGACTATCATTGCTTTTCTGCTTTTTCTGCTCTACATGAACCAACATCTTTTCGTGAAACTTTTTCTCATCCACTGTGGCAAAAAGTCATGCAAGAAGAGTTTGATGCTTTGCTCAAAACACATACTTGGGATCTAGTTGATTTACCTCCAGACAAGACTCCAATTGGTTGCAAATGGATTTATAAAATTAAGACACATTCTGATGGTTCCATTGAGCATTACAAAGCTCGTCTTGTGGCTAAAGGTTACACTCAGGAATATGGTATTGATTATGAAGAAACCTTTGCTCTAGTTGCTCGTTTTACTGCTGTTTGCACTCTTATTGCTATTACTGCTGCTCGTCACTTGATAAGAGTTTATTTTACGTATTTTTAAGTGCTTTTATTAGTTAATTTTGAGATGATTATTTACTTTTATAATTAAAATAAAGAGGTTTTTGGTAAAATTATATATTTTTGGTAAAAGTGGATAATATTGCATTTCTATTGATTTTAATGGTAAAAACGTCATTTTTATGCAGGAATGATGATTCAATCACCAAAGGATGTCAAATGAGGTGAAAAATAGAGATTTGGTGATGAATTCAAGTGGTAACAAGAAGAATGAAGTGAAAAACGTTCAAGTGAGGAAATGCAATACAAGTCAGTTTTGACACTCATCGGTATTTCGACCATATCTGGAGTTACACTTATCAGATTGAGGTAATCTTTATACCATTTTTAATCTAAGAAAGAGACCTACAATTCGTATGAAGACATCGAAATCCAATTCTGCCATTTTCATGGACAAAAAATCGGAATACAGAAGCTGCATTCTGTGGTCGGAAGTTAAAACATAGGTTTGACCAGGTGATAGTATTTCTATCATATCTCAGGCTACAAAACTCCGATTTGGATGATGTTTGAAGAATTGGAAAGCTAACTCAAAGGGCTACAACTTTTGTGTTTTGCACAAAAGCCAGTTCGGCCTTCATCATGGAGAAAATCATAGTTGAAATAAGGCCAGAGTGAAAATGCGAGTAGAAAAAAAGCGAGTTGATGCCACGTTTTGTGTAGGTGCGTTTTGTAGCCGAAATTCTGCAATTTGCTCAGCCATTTCTCTTGTGTTCATACCTCTTTCCAGCTGTAAGATGCAAGGGAATTCGGTGCACATGCTTCAGAAGACAAAAGGGCAAGAAAGGTGGCTTATTTTCAAGTCAAAAACATTGGTTATTGACTATCCTAACAAAGTTGAGATTTGGGAATCAAAAGGTGGAATTTGACTTGGAAAAATAGAGTTCTTGAGCAGTTTTTATGCAGAGACATTTGGAGAGGTCAAGAGAAAAATACGTAGCTAGTATTCTTACTAAAAAACATATTCTCTCTAGCTAGAAACTTGCAAGGGCAATTGAGGTTTCATCTTGTAATCATCTAAGTTCAAGACAAAGGAGATTTTTGGAAGGCTTCACCATATCTTGGCTAAGACTTTCTTTACTCTTTTTGTATTTGTAATTCATGATGATTTACATTAATGAAGTTATGAGTGTTTTATCAAAAAAAAAAAAAAATACGTAGCTAGTATTCTTACTAAAAAACATATTCTCTCTAGCTAGAAACTTGCAAGGGCAATTAAGGTTTCATCTTGTAATCATCTAAGTTCAAGACAAAGGAGATTTTTGGAAGGTTTCACCATATCTTGGCTAAGACTTTCATTACTCTTTTTGTATTTGTAATTCATGATGATTTACATTAATGAAGTTATGAGTGTTTTATCATTCATGAGTAGCTAATTTCCTTTATCTAGGGAGTAAATGAAACTTATGGCCAAGTGATATGAAGTGATTGTGATTTATATTTGTTATATCTTGTATTAACTTATCTACTTGTGAATGTTGGATTACTTGTTGTTTGATCACCAATAGCAGGTTTATAGTTGTTTTTACTCATTGAGAAATGGTAAAGATAATGGAATGACATAAGTAGAGCTTGAGTAGTATATTCATGAAAATAGAAATACATTCAAGTGGATGAAATCTACATTTCATGTATGCACAAAACAGATTTAGTATTTACCAAGAGATTAGAAAAAACTAATCTGTTTTAACCCATTATTGTCATGAGAATGTGATTTTGGTATTGTTGGAAATGAATTCTTGGTTAGACAAGAGTAGTAACAAGTGTTAAATTTATTCGTTTTAGATCTTTTGTGTCATATGTAGAATCTACATCCCTAGATCTTAATATTTAGTGAATTCTACTCCTTTTGTGAAATTGCATTTATCTAGATAGAATTTTTGTAGTTGGATTCAATTCTGAATTTTCTGCTCAAATTTACTGTGAGTCTAAATAATAGAATAAATTAGTATCTAATAATTGTTTTAATTACTCCTCGTGGGATCGACCCGATACATACCCAATATTACGATTTTGGCCTGTATACTTGCAGTAAAAACGGGTATAATTCGGAATTAAACTTGCACTTAAAGCAAAAATCCGTCAAGTTTTTGGCGCCGTTGTCGGGGAGCGGCAATATTAGAGCCTAATCAACTCTATTAATTTAGACAGATTTATTTTTATTAGTTGAGCTGATTATATTTAATCTTTTATTGTAATTAGTTTTTGACAATTGAAGTTGCATAATATCTCTTATTTCTGTTTGTAGTGTATGCATAGGGCGTCTCGGGAAGTTACACATTTCGATTCAGAAATTGAGAGGACACTACGTAGATAAAGGAGGCATTCACCACAGCAAGAGGAACAAGAGATTTGGCAACCCATAGAGGAAATCTTAATAGAGCTTCCATTTGAGGAAGAGATGGCCGAAAACTAAGCAAATAAGCGAGTTCTACGAGATTTTGCTCTACCGGGAACACAAGGATCTCAAACAAGCATAGTAAGGCCTACGGTAAATGCTAACAATTTTGAAATTAAACCATCACTTATCCAAATGGTTCAACAATCTCAATTTGGAGGTAATGCAGTAGAAGATCCTAATTCACACTTAGCTACATTTTTGGAAATTTGTAATACAATTAAAATGAATGGAGTTAGTGATGATACTATAAGGCTAAGATTGTTCCCATTTTCATTGAGAGATAAGGCCAAACTTTGGCTACATTCTCATGCTCCTAATACTTTCACCGGATGGGATGATTTATCAAGAGCATTCTTGAATAAGTATTTACCAGGTAAGACTGCTAAGCTAAGAATGGATATCACTAGTTTTAGCCAATTGGAAGGTGAATCATTATATGAGGCATGGGAAACCCCGGAAACCCTGGCCATCATGTCGAGAGCGAAGATAGAGCTCTCGAACGCTTTCAAAAGTTCGCTCCGCCAAAGTTTGTTAGGGGACCCGACCCAGATGTTGCCGAAAGATGGCTTGAAAAGATGGTTGATATATTTGCAGCCTTACACTACTCTGACGAACGGCAGGTGACGTTTGCCGTGTTCCAGCTTGAAGGGGCGGCCCGTTCATGGTGGAACGTGATCCGACAGAAATGGGAACGGGAGCAGATGCCCAGGACTTGGGTGAACTTCATCAGAGAGTTCAATGCGAAGTTTTTCCCTCCTCTAGTTCACGAGAGGAAGGAAGACGAGTTCATTCGACTCCGCCAAGGAGCTCAAACTGTGGCGGAATATGAGAGCCAATTCACCCGCCTATCCAAATTCGCGCCCGAACTCATCATGACCGAGCAACGAAGAATACGGCGATTTGTCCAGGGGCTGAACGTAGAAATCCAGAAGGACCTCGCGGCAGCCCAAATTAACGCCTTCAGCGAAGCAGTGGAGAAGGCACAACGAGTAGAGAATGCTAGGCTCCAGGTGAAAACCTTTCAGGCGAAAAAGAGAGGATTTTCTGGAAGTAGTTCGGGGCAGGAGGATGAAAGTACCCCTCCCAAGTTTGGACGAGGAAAGGTTTAGAGATTTGCTTCGGAAATGTCCACATCATGGACTGCCGGAGTGGTTAATCATACAAACCTTCTATAATGGTTTAGCTTTTTCTACTAAAATTATGATTGATGCAGCTGCAGGTGGAGTTTTAATGGGTAAATCACCCCAAGAAGCTCAAAATTTGATAGAAGAAATGGCCACAAATAACTACCAATGGCCAATGAGAGAGGTAATACAAGACGTCACGCAGGTATGATAGAAATGGATACTCTCAATATGCTGAGTGCTCAAATGAATAATGTGATGAAATTGCTAAGTAGACAAGGTGGAGTTGGTCCAAGTTCATCTAATGCACATGTAGCATGTTGTTCTATATGTGGAGGTGAACATGATACTAGTGAATGTATTGATTCTGAGCAGGTACAATTCGTCAATAATTACAATTGAAGTGCTCAAAATAATCCCTACTCGAATACTTACAATCCGGGGTGGAGAAATCATCCAAACTTTGGATGGAAGGACCAAGGAAATCAACCAAGGCCAACCAATCCACCGGGGTTCCAATCAAGGCAACCACAAGCTGAAACTAAACCTGGTTGGGAGATTGCGGTGAAAAAACTTGCTAAGATTACCTCGGACAGATTTGAACGAGTAGAAGGGAGACTGGATCAACTCAGTACAATGTACAGGAATGTAGAGGTCCAAATTGGTCAAATTGCTAGTTCTTTGAATAATTGAAATCAAGGAAAATTACCTAGCAAAACTGAGGTTAATCCTAAGGAGCATGTCAATGCAATCATTCTTAGAAGCAGTAAAATGGTTAAAGGGCCTAATTTTGAAAATTCAGGTGGTGAAAAAGACAAGGAGAAATCAATCGAAGGGGAGAAAGAAAGCCGAAATAATCATGTTGTCATTGATTTTGATGCACTTCCTCCCAAATTAAATTCTCAGTTAAATTCTAATGTAATTCCTTTTCCTCACAGGTTGAAGAAAGATGGACAGGATCGGGAGTTTGAAAAGTTCTTCAAAATGTTTAAACAATTGCACATTAATATTCCTATCATTGATGCTATAACACAAATTCCCTCTTATGCACATTTCTTGAAAGACATTATGTCAAGGAAAAGAAAAATTGTAGATAATGAGATGATAGTATTAATGGAAGAATGTAGTGCATTGATTAAAAACAAACTCCCTCCTAAATTGAAAGATTCGGGAAGCTTTTCTATTCCTTGCACAATTGGTCAATTGCATTTTTCTAATGCTTTATGTGATTTAGGTGCAAGTGTGTCACTCTTGCCACTATCGGTTGCCCGGAGATTGGGATTTTAAGAGTTGAAAGCTACCAATATCACATTGCAGTTGGCGGATCGGTCAATCACACATCCAATTGGTATTTTGGAAAATGTACTCATAAGGGTAAGACAATCTATAATACCTGTAGATTTTGTTGTCTTAGATATTGAGAAAAATGTGAGAATGCCAATTATTCTAGGACGACCGTTTTTAGCCACCGCACGAACTATAATTGATGTGGAAAAAGGTAAGCTTATATTACGGGTTAATGGTGAGGAATTGGAATTCAATTTGGATAATAGAGAAGGGAGTATAAAGCCTACTGCTCTTGTTTCTAATATGCCATGTGATGAAAAGGATAACCAAGAAAGAAACGAAAAAGTTAAATATATAAATGTCCTTGGTACTAACTTTCATGGTGTAGGAGCAAAGGAGGAGAAGATAAAGATGGAAGTTGGCTTAATAAATTCGTTATTCCATGAAAAAAGTGGAGAAAAGTTGAGCCAACTTGAAAAAGACAAGCAAATTCCATTCCAAGGTGAAGTCGAGCCTCTCTATGACAAGTCTAATATTCCTCCTTGGCATTTGAGGAAATTGAACTATGGAGATCCATGCATGACTCACTACATGGTGAATTGGCTCGGGAGTTTCGACCCGTGGGGAGAAAATCGTTCCCTAATGTTCTAAAATGATCCGAACCTATGAGTCGAGCCAACGACTGTAAACACAAGCGCTAATTGGGAGGCAACCCAATGTTTAAGTTATATGTGTTAATTTGTAGTGATTTTATGTTTAATATATGTATTTTAGTTGATTTGTTATTTTTGTGTTATAGGGTTAATAATTGGAAGCAAGAATGACCATTTGAGGTAAAAAAGGCGAACTTTGATCAAGCCACTTAACCCCTTGATTTGCGTTAAATGTGTATTTGATCTGTCGAAAAGGGGTAAAATACATGTTTTTAATGTTTTACATGTGTGCATATCGATAAATTTTACAAACAAATGATTTATGATGCATTTTGAGTGATTGGGGTACCATTTGTAATTTTTCAAAAGTTGAATTTCTGCTAAAATTCGCAGCAGAAAATGCATTTTCCAAGAAAATGCGCCTATGAGTTGCGTTTCTCAGAATCGCGTTTTCAATTCTGCACCTGCAGAAAAGAAAATGCGCCTTCAAAACGCGACTTGAAGGCGCTTTTTGAAGGAACTCGTGTTTTCAAGCTTGGATCAAAACTAAAAAACGCGACTTCAAAAACGCGACTCAAAGTCGCGTTTTCCAACATAGTCGCGTTTTCATTGCTGTAAGATTTGTGAAGAAAACGCGACTTCAAAAATGCGAGTTGAAGGTGCGTTTTCAGTCGCGTTTTCTGTGTCCGAATATAGCCTCCAGAAACGTGATTTCAGTTTCATTTCTTCTTCTCTTCTTCATTTTTCAGGCGCGTTTTTCCTCTTCCTTTCTACGCAACTCACAAATCTTCTTTTTTACTCTATAATCTTGCTAGAAATCATCACCCCAACACCTTTTGAGCTTCATACAACCTTTTTAATCGATTAAAATCCAAGAAAAACACCTAAAATCAGGTTTTTGAGGGATTGAAGGTTAGGATTCTTGAACTCTAATTTCTTCAATTGGAGGTTGTTTCATAGGGCTTTTCACATTTTTAGCGTCACCAAACATCCTTCTATGTGATTGAGGTAAGTTTCTTCATCAAATCTTTTAATTTTAGAAAGTCATATTTTTTATCCTGAGTTATCTGACATCTTTTAATTTCGAAAATTTGATGATATTTATGACTATTTTTGAATTTATTCATACTTATTAAGAGTGTTTAAGCATGTTTATATGTTTTAATGTAGCAATTTATTGATTTTCTAGTGATTTAAAATTCACAATTGCTATATTTGAAGGAAATTGAAAAATGGAGTTAGGATGTTTTTGAGCCATTGGTGATGTTTAATTGTGGTTAAGAATGCTTAGTTGATGATGTTTGAGCATGTGCATTGTGTATAGTGAGTAATTTGATTGATTTGGTGAGTTAATTGGTTTAATTTTTGCCCAAACATGATTATAGTTAAAAGCATATTATTATTGTTAATTCTAAATAGTTATAATCATAATTGTTACTATTTTCACTAATTGGGTTATAGTTATTCCATATCTTATTTAAATTGGTGATTTTGAGCAATTTTTGACATAAATTATGGCTATTCTTGTTCGGTCATTTACATTAGTTATTGGATGAATTATCACTTGAAGGGACAAATTGGAGATTATTTAGATTATTTTAGGATATTTATTGCCAAATTGTGAATTGTGTCATAATACATGTGGTTAATTGCAACATTTTCTTTTAGGTACTATGCCACGGGGAAGAAGAGCGATACTTTCATCTTATAGTAGTGAGGAGAGGGAGGTTAATGAAGAGATGGAAATGTCTGAGGAGGAGAATTCACCTTCTCCACCACCAGTTAGGCGGCAGTCTGGTGAGGGCACCTCCCGTGGAGCGGAAAAATCGGTATTTGACAGTGCTAGGTTCAATACTCGCAGGAATCAAGAATGGTATGAGGAGCATGCTAACTTGGAGTTCTTGTTTGAGATGCATGTGAATCCAATAGTTGAGATGATGTACAACATCTCAGATGCTTTTGCTCAGTTTGGATGGGCTCCGATTCTCACACTACCAAATCATTACTACCCCGACTTGGTGCGCGAGTTTTACGCCAACATTAAAAGTAAGGCGTGCCATAGTGGAGAAATAGTTGAGTCATGGGTGCGTGGAAGACGAATCACCTTGTCACGTCAAGATTTGGCCACTATTTTGGGGTGTATGGATGACGGACGTCCAGTAGATTTGAAGGAGTTTGTTTCCCCGAATAGGAGGTGGGATCCCTCGCTGGCCATGGCTAGGTTTGGTCTTGAGTACCAACCTTTTCGCTCTACAAGGAAGGAGACCATTTTGGCGAATGTTTTCGAACCTCGTCATCGTCTTATCATTTACATGACGACTCACAATGTCATCCCAAAGAAGACGGGGCACACGGAGGTCCGCAAGAGCGATATTTATTTCTTGGATTACATATTCCATAACCGGACGTCTCCATATGCTCGCATTTCACTGCCTAACATCATCATTAGCCACATTCGGTCTACGACGAGGCGTAAGACAACTTCTTTCAAATTATCCTTTCCTCATCTACTAGCCTTGATCTTCCCGTATTTTGAGGTTCGCTTGGAAGGCCTGCGGCGGGAGTATGTTCCACCACGGGTTGAGATGACTATCACTACTCTTCGTCGCCTTGGTATTGGCACGGGGGACATTCCATGCCCTGTTCAGGAGCGGAGACAGAAGGCTAGACATGGTCGGGATGAAGTTGGACCATCTACTGCAGCACCACCACCTCCTCCACCACAGACTTCTTTCAAATTATCCTTTCTTCGTCTACTAACCTTGATCTTCCCGCGTTTTGAGGTTCGCTTGGAAGGCATGCGGCGGGAGTATGTTTCGCCACGGGCTGAGATGACTATCACTACTCTTCGCCGCCTTAGTATTGGCACGGGGGACATTCCACGCCCTGTTCAGGAGTGGAGACAGAAGGCTAGACATGGTCGGGATGAAGTTAGACCATCTACTGCAGCACCACCACCTCCTCTACCACAGACTTCTTTTAAATTATCCTTTCCTCGTCTACTAACCTTGATCTTCCCATGTTTTGAGGTTCGCTTGGAAGGCATGCGGTGAGAGTATGTTCCGCCACGGGTTGAGATGACTATCACTACTCTTCGCCGCCTTGGTATTGGCATGGGGGACATTCCACGCCCTATTCAGGAGCGGAGACAGAAGGCTAGATATGGTCGGGATGAAACTGGACCATCTACTGCAGCACCACCTCCTTCTCCACCACAGACTCATTGGCAGCGACTTTTTGACCGTATGGACGACTTTGCATTCCAGTTTGCTGACGTTAGGAATCGTCTAAGTCGAATTGAAGATCATTTGGGCATTCATCCACCGCCCAATCGTGATGCAGAGGACAACGATGATGCCGAGGGGGACGACTGATTTGGCACACTGAAGATATCATCTTTTGTTGCTGAATTCGCTTGCCTTATTGTCTTATCTTGTGGATCTTAAGTTGTTTAATTTCATTTTATTTTTCTGTTTTCTATGTGGTAGGTATTTATATTTTGACAGTGGTTCGTGATTAGTGGCTGATAAAGATCTCAGCCATTGACTTGGGGAGTACTTCTTTCTTTTCTTTTCTTCTTTTGTTTCTTTCCTTCCCTACACATTGAGGACAATGTGTAATTTAAGTGTGGGGGGAGAAATATGTGTAGTACTTGTGATTTTAGTTGTGTTTGATATAATTCTTGTGCTTAAATTGTGTTTCTTGTGGTTGCTGGTAGGGAGTTTTAGTCCACTTTTAAGGGGAAATTCTGTCAAAATTTTTTCAAAACCTTATACATATATATGTTATTAACCATAATAAATAAGTAAAATTTTGTCACTTATCCTTTTGAATAAATATATATGGTTTTGAAACTTCTTTTCTCATGGAATTTGGAAATGATTCTTATGTGATTATAATTTTTACATCTATAGGAAAGTATATCTAGTAAAGTGGAGAAAATTATGCCTACATTTTGTATATTTGATGAAAATTCTTCTTTTTATCTGATTTTATAAGTTAAGAAATTAATATGGTCAATAAGTGTCATACTTTTCTCATGATCATTCTTAGAGGGAATTTTATTATATATATATATATATAAAAGGGTTATTCTACTCCAATAGTTTTTGTACTTAGTAATCGGGAGTCTTCATCTACAAATGTCGACTTTCACGTAAAATGGTACTTAAATTAAGAGTATGAAAAGCAACTTGAGTATGTGAAATGTTGAGTAACCGGTGATCTTCATCTAAAAATGTCGATCTTCGCGTCAAAAGGCATTTTTCACAACTTAAGTAGTATTTAACCCTTAAAATATGCATAAAAAAAAGAGAAAAAAAAGTAAAAAGTACAATAAATCCTTCTTTAAGAAAAATAAGAAGTTGATCATGAGATTAGTTTGCATCTTTATTGACTATTGGAGTTGCTTGCTTGCGAAATTGGATAAAAAATAAGAAGTTGAGTTGAATTGGTAAAATTATGGTATATTTGGCTCTTCTTTGCTTGATATTATGAGTACTTGAAATTAATGGAAAGATCATCACTGGTCCCTCTTCCAGATGGATGTGAAAAATGCATTTCTCAATGGTGATCTTAATGATGAAGTCTATATGCGACCACCTCCAGGCTTTTCTCATCCTCTTCATAAAGTCTGTCGTCTTCGTCGTGCTCTATAAGGATTTAAGTAGGAACCTCGTGCTTGGTTTGCTAAGTTCAATTCTACACTTCACAGTTTGGGTTTCATCTCTAGTTCTCATGATTTTGGTCTCTTTCTTCGACGCACTGCTGCTGGCACTATCTTACTTCTTTATGTAGATGATATGATCATTACAGGTGATGATTTGGATGGTATCCAACAACTTAAGCACTCCCTTCATCTTAAGTTTGAAATGAAGGATCTTGACTCTCTTAACTATTTTTTGGGTCTTGAAGTCTCCTCGGACTCTAGTGGCTACTACCTATTCCAAGTTAAATATGCTTTAGATCTCTTGGTTTCAGCTGGGGTCACAGATAGTAAGACTACTGTTACTCCAATTGAGCCAAACACACATCTCACTCCTCGTGATGGCACTCTATTGGATAATCCTACGCGAAATCGACAATTAGTTGGCGATCTTGTCTATCTGACTGTTACCCGGCCTGACATTGCTTATGCTGTACATATTGTCAGTCTGTTTATGAGTGCCCCTCCTTTAGTTCATTATGCAGCTGTCCTCCGAATTCTTCGCTATGTCAAGAGTACTCTTTTTCATGGTCTTCATTTCTCAGCACATTCTCCTCTTCAACTTTCTTTGCCTATTCTGATGCTGATTGGGCTGGTGACCCCACTGATTGACGTTCAACTACTGGCTTTTATTTTTTTGTCGGTGATTCTTTAATCTCTTGCCGTAGTAAGAAACAGACAGTCACTGCTCGCTCTAGTTCTGAGGCTGAATATCACGCCTTGGCTGATACATCTCAAGAATTAGTTTGGGTCCGCTAGCTAGTTGAAGACATGAGTGTTACTCACTCTTCACCTATTCCTATTTATTGTGATAATCATAGTGCTATTCAGATAGCACATAATGATGTGTTTCTTGAACGCACCAAACATATTGAAATTGATTGTCATTTTGTGCGTCACCATCTTCATCATGGTACTTTGAGTCTCTTCCCTGTTTCGTCATTGGACCAGATTAATGATATTCATACCAAATCACTATCTTCTGCTTGTTTTCATCATCTCAAGAACAAACTTAAGTTGGTTTCCTTGCAACCATCTTAAGTTTGAGGGGAGGTGTTAAAGTAAATATGTCAATATGACGTATAATTTTCTTGTATCAATTATATGATTCTCTTGTATAAATTACATCTAGTTAGGATCAATTATAGATCTTTCCATATGTAAAAGTTAGTCTAGATTCAATGTATTTTAGTGTATAGACTTATATATAGGGACATCTTATTGTATTATGACCAAGAGGAATATATCACAACTTTTTCATTCTAGTTTTCTAACATACTGCGGCACATTTTTACTTTTACTTCCCCTTTGTTGTTATTTTGAACCACACTTGACACTTCTTTGATACTTTCATCACTCGCTACCAAACTTGTTTAAATGTTTTCCCTCTCTTGACTCTTCTCATGGTTTAGAATTATCCCCTCTATTTTTCCATGTGGTTTTAGTAATGTATTTTTCTGTTTGGTCTTATTGATGAGTCTTAGAATCTATGCCCTCATCTTATTTTTATAAATTGAACATGCTTTTATTTTAGTTTGTGTTTTATCTTATATAAACTATGCTTACTTTAGGGTCCTTAAGAAGTCAAAATTAGGGAAAGAGATGAGTTGGGTGGTTAATTTCAGAGTCTTGAATTTGAACCCTCCCACTTACACTATTTAAAAAAAATGTCAAGGTTACAATTACTGGTAGGAAAGATTTCAAATCAAGACAAGATAGAAAATATAGTAAAGGAGTCAAAAAGATTGCAATGTATAAAAATAAACTACACTAACAGATTACAAGACAATATAAGAATGATTACAATCAGCAGTGGCAACGGGACAAAATTATCCCATATGTAACTATACTTGCAATAATATATTAGAAAAATCCGACAACTAATAGATGTTGTTACATAGTTGCGTTTAAGATTCTATCTGAACAAATCAAACCTTATAATAGAGCTGGATTTTTTGTGGAAAGAAACAAAGAAAAAGAACAATTTAGTAATCTACATAAAAGAATATCAGTTTGAAATGGTAAATAGGCACCGTGAAGGGATCCTATGGTTATTAACTTGTCATAGGAATCTTTATAAATACACTTGCAACATGTGGCAAATAATGTACTCAGCAAAAGAAAAGAACATCTGCAAGGGTAAACTTTTTTACTTAAGGGATAATTTCAGAAACCTTCCTTGAGGTTTCCAGCAATTACAGAGAGCTCTCCTTAAATTTCAAAAATTACACCTACCACCCTTACTTTTAAGGTTTATGTAACAATATAGATCCAATGAGCTATAAATTTTCACAAATATCCTAAAATACCCTTCTTCAAAGAAGAAGAAAAAACAAAACAAGATTTTATTCTTTAATTTCTTGTACGTGTCATACTTATTAAAACAAACAAAGGCCAGTGACTCCAACTCATCTCAAAATTCATTATTTGCTAATTCTTGCCTAATGCAACTCATTACCACCACTACCAATATTAAACTAAGAAATGCCCCCATGTCCCTGAGAACATAATTTATCATTACTCTAGCACTCTTAGAAATAGAAACAAAATTCTGCCTTTATAGTAAAATCACAATCAATAGGTAAATAAAAGAGAGAACCAATGAGTAATTGTTAGACTTTTTTGCTTAACAAACATAATAGTCACTTCTTTATGTTCCAACTCTCAATTTCATTTTTTTTCTCACTGCCACCTTTTTCATCTTCCCTTAGTTTGACAATAAAATCCATGGTCTGCGCCTTGTTAATTTGGTAATTTCAATTGGCTAACATTTGTAAAGAGTAAAACTATTGGAAAAAAAAAGAAAGGGTCTAAAATTTTTATAGAATGAAAGAGACAGGAAGACAAAAAATGCAGATAAATTTTAGAGATAGTAAAAAATTGATAGTGGTGTGGTTGGTAATAATGGAGCGCAATATTTGATAAGAGGGAGAAGCGGTTGTAGGAGAAAAAGAGAGAAAAATATGAAAGAGGGAGGGAGGGAGAGAGGAAGAGATGAAAATTAGAAAATTGATGTAAATTGTATTTTGAGATTAGTAAATAACAAGTAGAATAATAAGAAGTATTTTTGGTTTTAAATGTCCCTTTATGAATTAATTATTAAGTGGAGGACATTTTAGTCATTTGATTGGTCCAGGGGAGGTCTATGTAATTATTGAAACCTCAGAGGATCCAAGTGAAATTGTCAAAAAGCTCAAGTGAGGTTTCTGAAATTATCCCTAAAATAAAACATGAAAAGTATTTCATCAATCAGGACTGTATTCGAAGTACAAGATTAGCATAGTGGATGAAATCAACAGAAATGGATGATTGCAGGTGAATTTGTGTGATTTAGCCATGCTTTTGTTAGAATGGAAGTCTCAACAAGTTCCATTTCACTCTATTTGAAGATAAATAGTCATTTTAAATTTTTTAACATCATGTTGTAACTTCTTTACACTCTATCTATAACTTATTTATATCCGAAGGTAAAGTTGTTTAAAATAGAACTTGTGAGGCCTATCCCCGCATTTGTCCCCAACAAGGATGAGGATAAAATTCTCCCCTTAACCCTTCAATTCGGGCAGCACAATTTCAATTTTGTTCCATTTGAAGGTAAATTGATATTTTCATATTTTGTTACATTATTTTTTATGCCAATTATACTATATTTAGACTTTTGTTCCATTATTTTTCTAACTCAATTATACTAAAGGACAAACTTGTGGGGAATGGAACTTGCGAGGCCTATCCGCCCATTAACAACCTTTGCTCACGTAGTCTCATTAAGTGTCTTAAATTAGCATTTTGTAACTTGGTTGCCAAATTTTATGCTTATACCATGATGGTTTCATATTTCCAAAATAAGGTAATATTCATAAAGGTTCTGTCCAATGAAATTAGGTAGTTTTTTATTAGACCTGACAATCAGGTCGGGTCATAGATTGGCGAGTCATGTTGAAACTCAGATATCCTAAATAATACATCAACTCAGACACGACCTGCCAATCTGTTACGGGTAATGTTACACGACTGAACATGACCCTTCAGGTTTATAGGTTCACGAACCTGGCCTGAACTGAACTATTTAATCTGAACTGCAATAAGTCAACAACTTCAACTTCTGCAGAAAATCGCAGTTTGCTCTTGGGCTAGAGGATACATGGGCACGTCATAGAATACAAAGTCTTTTGTCCAAAAACTTCAATATTGTAGAATTGAAGAATACAAAATCTTTTATCCAAAAACTTCAATATTGTAGGATTGAAGTACAACATAGGACATGGCACGTCTCCTATGGAGCAAAGTCTTTTGGATGGGACAAATCATCATTTAATTTTTTAATTTAAACGGGTTAAATGAGTTATACGCGTCAACTCGATAATGATCTGGACCTAATCTATTTATTTGATGGTTTTATCGGATTCGACCCTTTTCTAATCTGAACTCTGTTGTAAAAATAGCCACAAAAACAATGTTAACTAAAGCTAATAAAATGTAGCTTGAGTCGTGCTTAATAGCATTGTTTTAAGAAATTATTTCAGAAAGTCAAAATGTTTCCCCAAGATTAAACAAACCTTCTTCTTGGTATAAACAAGAAGGGTCAGAACTAGTAAGTATTACGTAAATCCAGCAGAGAGTGAAGAAGAAGAAGAAGAAGTAGTAGTAGTAAAAGGAAGTTGGCAGGAAGGCCTCTACTTTTAGCTTTGGTGTACTTTCTAAAGTGGAAATAACTACTATTTATAGGCATCAGAAAGTGTACGCTGGAGAGGATAACATCTGATAACATAAAAGAAACGTGTCTAATTTTTCGTGTAACAGAAAATAACATTATAAGAGAACGTTGTGAACCTGCCCTAACTTTCGTAACCGATGAGATAAGAATTTATCTACTCGAGAAAGAGTCAAACTTTGATTTGTAAGATGTAAAAGTAAAATTTATTCTTGCTCGCAATAAAACTAACTTGGATCGTGTTTAACCCAAGTGCCGGGTGAAGGGGGGCAAATCAGCCAGTTTGTACTAAAACGGTCCAATTCAACTTCCCACACATGCACGCGAGCCCACACTAGTTACCAACTTAACACAAACCCAATAAAAGAGTAAGTATCATAAATGATGAGGAGTCCTTTTAGTTTTTCAATGTGGGAAAAAGTCTTTTGAAATACTCCTATTATATATAATAATCTCCTTCCTATTTCACAAGATTTTGGACAAAAGATAAGAAAATAATTTGTTGGACTTATTTGGGTGAAATATAATTAGTTTGGTGTCTTTTGGATTATGAACCAAACTTAGATTGACAAAACATGATTTACAGAATTATTGTTGAAATATGAATTTCTGTGAACCAATAACTCTTGATGTATAACAAAGATTTTATCAATCACATTGCAACCCATAATTTGCTGTTAACGCGATTTTGCGTTTTGAACCCGTGCGCCTGCCTGGTTATTCATGAGAGTTATAAAGATTTGACCAATAAATCTTATAGGAGCGGCCCCACTCCACTCTTATAGGAGCCTTTCTGTGTAATGTACTTGTGACAATATTACACCATTATCTCTCCTTATGATTTTCACACTCAATATCATTTTAGTTTCATCCAAATCTTTCATATCAAAATTAGAAGATAAGAAATATTTAGTACTATTAACAATATCTACACTTGTACCAAATATAAGCATGCCATCCACATATAGGCTAACTATCAAATATTGATTATTCACAATTTTAGTATATATACATTTATCTACTTCTATAGACGAAAATCTGTCTTTTATCAATACTTGATCAAATTTCTCATGCCACTGTTTAGGAGCTTATTTTAGGGCATAAAGAGATTTAATTAATTTACACACTTTATTTTCTTATCCAGATACAACACATCCTTTAGGTTGAAACATATAAATTTTTTCTTCTAAATCATCATTTAAAAAAGCTGTTTTGACATCCATTTGATGAACAACAAATTTATGGATAGAAACTAAGGCAAATAAAAAACGAATAGAAGAAATTCTTATTACTGGTGCAAATGTGTTAAAATAGTCAATATTTTGTTTCTGAGGAAATTCTTTTGCTACTAAACGAACTTTGTATTTTTCTATAAAACTATCATAATTATATTTTCCTTTACAAATTCATTTGCAACCAATAGGTTTTGCACCAGGGGGTTAATCTACCAAAATTCATGTTTTATTTTTCAAAATAGAATCAATTTCAGATTTAATTACTTCTTTCCAAAACTTGCAATCAGAAAAAGTTAAAGGATCATTGTCAACAAGAAAGGTTTGAAAATCATTTTGATAGGAAAATTCTTTTCTCGGCTTCTCAATTCCTCATTAGAGGTTATTTCTTTATTTCTCTCAACAGGTGCATGAGAAATTTTATTGGACAGTGGAAAAATATGTTCAAAAAATTTAGTATTCTTTATCTCAATAATTGTATTACAATCAAGTACATCACTTCTTAAAACAAGAAACCTATATGCAGCACTATGTTCAGCATATCCAATAAACATACAATCAAAAGTTTTAGAATCTAATTTTCTTTTCTTAGATTCAGGTAATAGCACTTTAGCACAATACCCCCATACTTTTAAATATTTTAAATTTGATTTATAATTTTTTCATAACTCATAAGGTGTTTTGCCAATTTTTTTTTATGTAGAATTCTATTTTGTAGATGATATCAAGATAATATAGCTTCTCTCCATAAGTTATCTGGAGCATGAGAACTAACAAACATAGAATTCATCATTTCTTTTAGTGTCCTATTTTTCTTTTTGCTACTGTATTAGATTCTGGTGAATAAGGAGGTGTTATTTCATGTATTATGCTTTCATGTTCACAAAACTTATCTAAAACTAAGTATTCACCTCCTCTATTTGATCTAATTCTTTTTATCTTCTTATTAAGTTGATTTTTTATCTCAGACTTATAAGATAAAAAGCATTATGAGTATCATCTTTATTTCTAAGTAAATAAAGTTTGGTATATCTAGAATAATCATCTATAAAAGTAATATAATATCTTTTTCCTCCTCTAGTCATAGTTTGTTTTAAATCAGCTAAATCTGTGTGAATTAGATTTAATAATTCAGTTTCTCTTTGAACAGTTATACAACTTTTCTTGGTTATTTTAGTTTCTGCATATATTTCACATTTTTTCATATCATTACTATTAATACTAGAAAGTAACCCAAGTGATTGCATTTTCTTTATGTAGCTAACATTAACATGTTCTAATCTAGCATGCTATAAAAAAATTGAATTGGCAATATAAGCAGAAGAAGATACATTTTCATTAATTATGTTTGAAATGTAGAGTACAAAGAGTCACTGATTACAGTAGTTCTTGCCCACAAATACATTGTTTTTGGCCATTACAATCTTATCAGATTCAAATGACACTTTCACTCCAACTTTTCCTAACAATGCTACAAAAATCAGATTTGTCCGAATATTTGGCACATGAAGTACATCATTGAGGGTCAAAATTTTTCCTGAAGTGAGTTTCAAGAGAACTTTGTCTTTACCTAGAACTTTAGCAGTTCGTGACTCTCCAAGATAGATCACCTCTTCATCATCCCCTATTGGAGTATAGGAGGAAAATGTTTCTTGATTTGCACATATGTACCGAGTAGTTCTAGAGTCTACTACCAACTCTTTTATATTGGTTACAATGTTAAATTGAGAGATGACTATAGCAATTATATCATCCCTTTCGACTAAATTAACTTTAGGAGGATTGCCATTTGCTTTGTCGCATTTCTTTCTATGCCTGCATTTAGTAGCATGGTGTTCAGATTTTTCACAAATATAACAAATGCCTTTCTTTTTCTTAAAGTTGGGATTATTGGACTTGTAATTCTGGAATTTATTGGCATATCTTTTATTGTTGCTTTGAATTAGGCTAGCTTTGAGAGCCATCTCCTTTGCTTTGACAGTCCTTAACTCCTTCCTGTTGGAGTCTTCAATCAGAATATGTTTCACGAGCTCATCAATGGAGTAATTTTTCTGCTTGTGCTTTAAGTTATTTTTGTAGTCAATCCACGATTTGGGCAGCTTTTCAATTAGCATGCTAGTAGCAAAATTTTCAGGCAAATTTATGTCTTCATTTTTTAGATCCTCGAGTAGTATTTTGTACTCCATGATTTGTTCTTTCATTTCTTTGTCTTCTGTCATCTGCCATTGGTTGTAATTTTTCACGACGAATTTTTGTTTGGTGGCGTTTTCCGCAGTAAATTTTGTTATCAAGGTTTCCTAAATTGTCTTAGCTTCCTTGCAACTACAGTACACATCAAATAGTTCATTTGAAAGTGTTTGTAAAATAGTATGCCAACATACCTTATTGACATATTGTCAGGATTCTTGCGTCTTGACATCCATAGTTGCAGTTGGTTGTGATTCTGTCAGTGCATAGGCCACTCCATGAATGTCGATTAGAAAGTACACACGTTCTTGTCACCTTTTGAAGTTTTCATTGGCAAAAACTTCAATTTTGGAGATGTCTGAAAAAGATTTGGCCAAAGGTAGTGCAACTGCAACTAATGTGGATGCAAGTTATGAGGTGTTAACATTGCAGGAAGTCATAGTTTCTTAGATTGTTGTAAAAATAGCCACAAAAATAATGTTAACTAAAGCTAATAAAATGTAGTTTGAATCGTGCTTAATAGCACTGTCCTAAAAAATTATTTCAGAAAGTCGAAATGTTTCCCCAAAATTAAACAAACCTTCTTCTTAGTGTAAACTAGGGCTGCAAACGAGTCGAACCGAGTCGAGTTTTGGCCTAATCGAGTCGAGTCTTGACTTAATTTTATTGAACTCGAACTCGAACTCGAGTTCGAGCTCGACGAGCTGACAATTTAAAGCTCGAGCTCGAAAATTTTTTTTTTTTATAAAAAAATAAATAAAATAATATTTTTTTCTTAATAAATAATAAAATATTAAGGATATATATGTAATTTTACTTTTAAAATAAAAAAATAAAAAATATATATACTTAAAATAAAAAAATTTTAAAAATATATATACTTAAAATAAAAAATAAAAGAATATATATATATACTCGAGCTTGCGAGCCGGCTTGCGAGCTAACGAGCTTAATATTTTGATCTCGAGTTCGAGCTCGATTTCGACTCGACCCAACTCGAGCTGTTCGCGAGCGGCTCGATTCGTTTGCAACCCTAATGTAAACAAGAAGGGTCAGAACTAGTCCCTACTGTCAGATTTGGTGTACTTTCTAAAGTGGAAATAACTGTTATTTATAGGCATTAGAAAGTGTACTGAAACCACCAGTTTGTACTGAAACGGTCCAACTCAATTTTTCTCACATGTGTGAGGGTCTACACTAGTTACCAACTTAACACATGTCCAATAAAAGAGTAAGTATTATAAATGATGAGGAGTCCCTCTAGTTTTTCAATGTGGGACAAAATCTTTTGAAATCCCCCTATTATTTACAACAAACTCGTCAAAGCCAAACCCCAGTTCGATATTTTTATATTAGATTTGTATCGTGTTTTCATATAGTGTCGGAAATTACTAACCCTTACAAAGGGTGAAAGTGGTCAATTTTTTTCCAGAAAAATACAGTTAAATGAAGAAACTTCGTAAATATAATCAAATCGAAAATGAAAGTATCAGTGTAAATTGGACGCAGGGCATCCACTAAAAATAATCTTGAGAAAAAGATATGTATAATTAACAAAAGAAAGCCACTACCATCACAGTGGCAAACTGGGTGCCACTAACACTGCTCCAAGTTCAACGCAGGCATTGAAGGACAAAAGGAAGCAAATTGACCCTTAAGTGACCATATCGAGACCTGTTAGACAAAGAATAATTTTGTGGATCAATTGAATAAATTGGCCTTAAATTTGACATGATTATTTAATAGATTTGGCTTATGATAGGGTACCAATGTTTGTAATTGAATTGGATAGTTCTCTGCCTTGAATTTTTAAATTGCTTCCAAATCTCCTTGCCGTTTAAGAAATCAAACAAAAACTGGGGCGACAACTTGCTCAGTTCACCAGGAAACGGCCCATGCCTGTACGTGTATGGAGACGGGACATCTGGAGCTTAGATCTTAATTTTGAGCCACAAGTTTGTCTGTTTGAACTTGTTCAGGAGTCCATCCGTGAATCTTTTCCAGTTTTGTCGCAATCCAGCAAATTTGTTTGTTGCTTTTCTGAAACTTTTGAACATGTACTAATTGCTCGGTAACATCTAGTGTGATTGTTACTGTATTGTATTGTACTAAGTAGTACTAACTGACAAGATTGTTCGTTAAGCCACTTGCTTTTGTTCAGTGGCCTATAAGAGGCTCCATGCACCTACTGTGCATTAAGTTAGGGATTCAAATCCAACTTGATGCATCAAGGAGAAACTTACTTTCCTTCTTTAAACAATTTAGGGGATACAGTGCGTGTTTGTTTGATTTGGATCTCTTCTTTTAGTTTTCATGCAAGTGCAGTTGGACCTTTTCCCCCATATAATATAAGAGTAGAAGTAGACTGTTGCTGTTGAACAGAGGGCAATTGCATTATATAGTTCATACTTCAAATAAGATGAATTTGAAATTGGATAGCTGTGATCTAATTGGCAGATATAACTTTCAATAAGTAGAAGAGTTTGTTGTGCTTTTAGTACGTTTTTTCGTGTGTCTATATGTGTTATGTTTGTTGTTTTAATGTCTGAATTTATTTTGTTACTTGCAATTGATAGAAACTCAAATCCATTGTTGCTTTTGCTTTCGTGCCTAATTAATTAAAATTTGTCAATGCTGGCACTGATAAAACCTTCTGGCTTTGCCAGATTGTTATTCACTCGACAAGCATCTACCTTTTTATCATCCTTCCAGATTGTTTTTCTATCAACTTTTTCCAATAGCTTAAGTAGAAGTCCTTATCTTCTTCTTCTACCTTCAAGATGAGTAAACAATTTTTAATCTCATCAGAGACTAAGTTCGTGAGGCAGTTTCCTATTCATGGTTGGCCTGTCTTGGGAAGAGTAGTCGTGCTGGTCATTCGTTCATTTCGAAGTAAAATTCTTTGGGATTTGGACATGGAATTGTTTATCAGACTATCATGTACAAATAGAATTAATGGTTAAAGGAGTTATTATTGCCATTAAGCAATACTGTTTCTCCTTATTTTTTGACGTATCATTTGTAATTGTGAATTATTTTTTTGGGCAAAATACACTTTATTTTCTTGTGGTTTAGCTCTCTTTCACACAACCCTTTGTGGTTTCAAAAGTTATACATAACTTTTTCATAGTTTGGATTAAATTGTCAAAATGACGGAATTTGTATTCCATAACGGAGTCAACTAAAATATCAAAAATACCCGTGTATAAAGTTGAAATTTATTTTTTAACCATGAAGAATTATGTATATATTTTGAAAAGTATAAGGGGGTTATATGATAAAGTACTAAATCGTAAGGAGGTTACATGGTAAAATATAAAATCATACAGGGTTAGAGTGTCATGCATATTATGTTTATATATTTTGGCCACTTTAGTTATTTTAGTTCTTAAACAAGGGTAATTTTGCCATTTTAGGAGTTTCATTACAAATGATCATTTCTATCATTTTGACACTTTAATCCAAATTATGAAGGGGACATATAGCTTTTGAAACTATAGGGAGATTATGTGAAAAATTACTAAATCACAAGAGAGTAAAATGTATTTTGCCCTTATTTTTCAGAGGCAATATCTTTTAGCTCATTCTTTTGTAACCTAAATTATAGGCATCGGTATGTCCCGATTTGATCCTCTGCAACAAGGAAACCAATTAACCGAGTACTCGGTTGAAGCGGACCGAATACGATTTGGTAATTTTGTTGAACCAATAACCGTTGCCAGTTGCCACTAGCCCTTTTACTCGCTCTTTGATCAACGAAAGCTTTGATTTGATTTATCTCATTTTTTTTTTTTGGTTGCCCGCCCGGTATCCGAAGCTTTGCCCCGACTAATCCGGATCTTACCCGCGTCGCGCACCTGACTATGGTGGGTGAGTCTCCCAACAGGGGTGTCTGCGTACACTAGGACTCGAACACGAAACTTGCTTAAGCGAATCCGAGCCGCTTACCCCTCGGACCAACCCATGTTGGTATTTGATTTATCTCATTAATGCACATCATTTGACAAAACAAAACATCATGCTCTTTTTTTTCGCCCTTTAACATCATGCTTTTGATTTTCTTTGTTTCCAAATAGTAAAGACTTAAGAAGAATAAAATATCATCTTATTTGGTCAGAAGTAATTTTTTAGGAACAATTTTATCGAAAATTAAACACTTATACACATAGAGCTGTTGTGAAACAATTATTAAAGACTTTAACAAAAGATTTGAAAATTATACTTATGTTGTTTGGATTATTTAGGAGATATTTGGATTTGCAATTCACAAATTATTTTAGTGTTTAAATGTATATAAATAATTGGTGAATTAAAAAGTCAAATGCCTCTTAAGTAATACAAATAACCTAGAGAAATTTGGAATGATTTCAAATTCTTCATCAAATCCTTCATTCCAAATGTAGCTTTAATGAATTTAGTTAAGTGGTTGATGATTTCTCGACCATTTTAATTACTTTGTGATATGTTTAAAATTGTGTTCATAACATAATTGATTATTTCATGAGTGAACCTTGTTTTTATTTTCGTTTAATGTCTAATTGTATAAAATGCAGTCATATGCATAAGATCAGGAGCCGATTATTTAATTGCATGAAAAATATATTGATATGTTGAAGTTATTATGATCATTTTATAACGCCTAGGAAGGTAAGTGTCATATTAAAAATTTCAAGAGCACTAGATGAAATTGTCAGAAACCCCAAGAGAGGTTTATGAAATTATCCCTATTTTCTTATTCATTATTCTCCTGCCCTGCTAGTATTTTGATGTCCCATCTTTGAGCAAAGGGAAAAATACAAATGACTTTGACGTGACCGTGCTTGCAAAAGAAAAAAAAAATCGCTCCCACAGAGAAAGAGCGCAACGGATCTTCTGTCCCATATCTTGTGCCACTCTCTATCCCACTTTTTATTATATTGCTATTTCTTCTTTATAAATATCATGTTTTAGTTCTTTTTTGTTTCCTTAAAATCCAATAACTATTAATTCAGTAAAAAATAACTACAACAGCTTCAAAAAAGTAATATATAATAGAAAATTAAAAAATATAGCAGAAAATTTATAAAAAATCTCATTTTTTATGCATTTTGATTTTTTGAGTTTGTTAAATTTTGTGTATTCTGAATTAATAGTTATTGGATCTTAAGAAAACAAAAAAAAACTAAAACATGATATTTATGAAGGAGAAATAGCAATATAATAAAAAGTGGGATAGAGAGTGGCACAAGGTGTGGGACAGAAGATCTGTTGCGGAGAAAGAGAGATTGGGGCAATAATTGGCTTTGGGAAATTGGCAAGAGCATAAGAATTCGAACTTAGATGTTGAACAACAAATATACATAATACAGAAAATGTCCATATCTTGCTCCTTTTTTTCTTTTTTGGCAAATGTCCATATTTTGTAAAGATACTTTTTCCAGTGCAATGAAATTTGACTATGTTTGTGCAGATGGACAAAAGAAAATGAGTACCAATTGAGTTTCATGTATTTTCTATGTTTTTTTAAAATTTCCTTCTTTATTTTTGTTTGTGGAGAACTACTTTTTTATTTAATTTTTTCAGGGCGAAGACTGGAGAACTGATTTGGTACCCCAAAAAAAAAAGGAACAAGAAAAGTTTAGAGACTAAAAACTATGAAATGAAACTAGAACTCCATGAGACTTTCAAAATAGTTTGGGAACTGAAAAGTTTAAATTAAAATTTGAAGGACCTCTCTAAGATATTGTTTAAAGACCGAATATAATAATGAAAAATTACTCTCGTAATTGTATGAAAGACTTCTTTATTTTATTTATGTGTCTACGAGATTGAGACAACAGAAGGTTTGGAATCTTATGTGTGGCCTCGCATCATCGATAGGGAGAAGATTAGCATGGGCATAAGATAACAAAAGGCTAAATATATATTTTAATTTTTAGGTATGCCAAGTATGACAATATTATTGCAATTTCTTGTATATATACACCACCAAACAAGTGTACTGAGGCACCCAAAATATCTTTCAATTCATCTCAAATTTCAAGAATGGAATTGGAGTTTCTTCCCTTTTCTTTGAGCTTCCTTGGCCTTCTTCTTCTCTTCTTCTTCCTGCTTATGGTATGGAAGACATTGTCAAAAACATCTAAAATTAGTGGAAAACTTCCACCAGGTCCAAGAAAGCTGCCTTTCATTGGAAACATTCACAACTTATTTGGTGGACTTCCACACATTGTCCTCAGGGATTTGGCCAAAAAATATGGACCCTTGATGCATCTTCAGCTTGGTGAAGTTTCTACAGTGATTGTATCATCAGCCGAGATGGCGAAAGAAGTTCTAGTAACTCATGATCCTGTCTTTGCAAACAGGCCGGATCGCCTTGCCATCAACATTATGTGGTATGACAAACAAGATATGATTTTTACTCCATATGGAGACCATTGGAGACAATTGCGTAAAATATGCATAATGGAGCTTCTAAGTAACAAGAATGTCCGGTCATTTAGTTATATTAGGAAGGATGAAATCATGAAACTAATGAAATCAATTCGATCTTCTCAAGGAGTGCCTGTTAATGTTACAGAAATGTTCTTCCGGTATGCGACTTTTATGACTTGCAGAGCAGCATTTGGTACAATTTCTAAAGACACTGAAACAATGATCAAGTGTTTGAAGGAGGCAATGGTCTTAGCAGCAGGCTTTGATGCAGCTGATGTTTTTCCATCCCTGAAAATACTTCCTCTTATCAGCGGACTGAAGCGTAAATTGCTCAAGATGCATGACAAGATGGACGAAATTCTTGATGATGTGATCAATCAACATAAACTGAACCATAAAAGTGGAAAGATGGGCAATGCTGTGTCCGGAGAAGAAGATCTTATCGACGTTCTTTTGAGACTGCAGGAAAGTGGAAACCTTCAAATGCCAATCACAGACAGGAATATCAAAGGTGTACTTTTTGTGAGTAGCATAACTGACAACCTGCCTATTATCTTCTTTCTTGTTTTCTCTTGTTTATTAAACAGGAATGTTGATAATTGGTGCCCGCAATACAGGACATTTTCACTGCTGGAACAGATACTTCATCTGTAACAAGTGAATGGGCAATGTCAGAATTGATGAAGCATCCCAGGGTGATGGCAAAGGCACAGGCAGAAGTAAGACAAGTCTGCAAGGGAAAGGAGACAATTGAAGAGGATGATATCCAGAAACTAGTGTACCTGAAGGTGGTAGTCAAAGAAGCTCTAAGGCTCCATCCGCCTGGTCCATTGATTCCAAGAGCAAGCAGGGAAAACCGCGAGGTCAAAGGGTATATGATATCCAACAAATCCCATGTGTTGGTGAATGCATATGCCATAGCAAGAGATCCAGAATATTGGGATGATCCAGAAATGTTTAAACCAGAGAGATTTGATCAGAAATCGGTTGATTACACGGGATCAGATTTCCAATTTCTTCCATTTGGGACAGGAAGGAGGATGTGCCCCGGCGTCACTTTTGGTGTGGCCAACATTGAGCTTCCCTTGGCTCATTTACTCTTCCACTTTGACTGGAGTCTTCCCAATGGAATGAAGCCCAATGATCTTGACATGGATGAAGCTGCTGGATTAAGTATAAATAGGAAAAACAACCTTTACCTGGTTGCCACTGCATACTGTCATCCCATGAATTAGTAAAATTAAGCAGAGAAAAAATAATTTGGAACTAATCAATCCATGCATCCACTGCCTAATAAGTTTGTCAAGGAAATCTTCCAGGAACTCCCATTTCCCCAGTTGTGTACCATTTCTCCATAATCTGATTTGTCCAAGGTTAAATTGTAAGGTGTTATTACGCATTAGTTGACTTGCATTGAAATTGATTAGCAAGGCTAAACCACAAATGATTGCAGGCCCTCATAAAAGTTTCCTAAATTTCAGTGAAAGCACGGATATTGAGGTGGTACGTACTTACCAAGACTTCTTATTAGGAAACAAGCTAATTAGTAAATCTACGTTTCGAATGTACGATTAAGGTCTCATAGATGAGATTAATGATGAATAGTCCTCGGTTAATACATCATTTTGCGTTTCCAATGTGCTGTTAATAATGAATAGTCCTCTGACAAGAAACTGAAAATACAGGCTTTAATCAATAATGTAAACGGACAGAGGCTTGACACATGCATTTACAGGCCACGATCCAATAATGCAAAGGCAGGGGGACCAACTTGCAGGGCCGACACTGAAATGCAGCAAATAATTGTCTGATGAGTTCATTAAATATAAGGGATAATTTCAAAAACCTCCTATGAGGTTTCTGACTATTTCATTAGCTTCTCTTCAAGTTTCAAAAATTATACTAATCACTCTTGAGATTACTTATCTTGTAATATTTAGATACAATCAATAATTAAAAAGTAATATTAGAAAAAAGAAAATAATATGATTTCATCTTTACCCTCTCATCTGCTGCATTATTTAATTAATTTAATACCAACTCATACGTTAAAGAAAAGTATTAAAATTTGCAGTTTACCATTAGGGATCAAATCACATACTCCGTTCGTCCCATTTATTTAGTCATATTTGGAGAATCCAACTTTTTAAAAATAGTGGTTTGATTGTGATGTTTGTGCTTCTCTTTCCAATTTTACCCCGACAAATTCAAAATTTAAATTTGAATGATAACATGCGTATAATTAGAAAGAATGGTTATATTGGAAAGAGAGACTAAAAGGTGTTTTGATTTTTTTAACAAGACAATTATTTTGGGACATACTAAAATGGAAAGTATGACACTTTCAATGGGATGGAGGGAGTATAACATAAAAAATAATATATCATTTTATATTTTTCACTTAATACAAAATCCAAATTACTCTTTTCAGTTACATACTTATTGTCAAATATGATCTACAATAAATAATTAAAAAATTTGCAACCAAAATATTACAAAGAACAAACTTTAACATCATAAATATTCGTATCAGTATATTATGGTTAGTTGTTGAGATTTTTGTGGTATTAAAGTTCGCACTTTGTAATATTTTGATTACAGATTTTAGATTATTTATTGTTGATCATGTTTGAAAATTGGTTTGTAATTGAAAAGAGCAATTTAGATCTTACATTAAGTGAAATATATAGAATAATATACTATTTTTGATGCCATATGTGATTTAATCTTTGATGATAAATAGCAAATTCTAGTGTTTTCTTTAATTTTGGATTGGTATTAGATTAATTAAATAATTTAGTAGATGAGAAACAATGGTGAAATCATATTATCTTCTCTCTCATAATATTATTTTTTAATTATTGGTTGAACCTAGATATTACAAGATAATAAATCTCAAAAGAAGTTAGAGTATTTTTTAAAATCTAGAGGGAGACCAGTGAAATAGTAAGAAAACTCTTGAGGTTTCTGAAATTATACCTAAATGTAAACCTTCATCTACCAACTAGATAAGAGAACAACTGGAGTTCTCCATTGAATGCCAAGTGCCAATGTGTTATTGGAGGAAGCAGTTTATTTTTAAAATTTTGGGGTTTAAGGAGTGAGAAATGTCTATTTGAAACTTGGTATCCAAATTCAAAGGCTTAATAGTTCCTTACTACTTGGGGGCTAATTGGTAATAATGGTTTAATTATTTTCATTTGTTACTTTTGTTTGTTTTTAATTGGTGGGAAAGGTTAATTGAGTCCTTTTATAAAAACTAGCTCTTTAAATAATTGCTAGCTATTTAGGGTTATTTTTGTACATTTGAAATTATTTCTTTTATAATTTTCTGGTCAAATGCAAATAGTTGTAGACTATTTGTGGGCTTCTTTTATCACATGGGCCGTTTTTGGATTAATTAAGATAATGGAGTGAGTCTTATTAGTATAATTCATGTTAGGCTTGTTAGTTAGTCAAGCATCAAAATTAACAAAAGGTTAGTATAACACTTAGCCCTAATGAGATTCTGTGGCAGCCCCACCTCCCCCTAAGGCGAACCAAAGGGTTTAGCGGACCGCCTGCCCAACTCTCGCCATAACTCACTCACTCACTACAGTTTTCAAAAACCATGATAACGATTTAAGGCCTATAACAATTCACGATTCATAGCTTATGCTCAAAAGAGTACTTAGTCCTTTATACTTATTCACCACTTGGCCCACGCTCACTCTGCGCAGAGACCATGCGAAACAGGCTTTGATACCACCTGTGACAGCCTCACTTCCCCTTAAGGCGAACCAAAGGGTTTAGCGGATCGCCTGCCCAACTCTCGCCAGGACTCACTCACTCACTACAGTTCTCAAAAACCATGATAACGATTTAAGGCCTATAACAATTCACGATTTATAACTTATGCTCAAAAGAGCACTTAGTCCTTCATACTTATTCACCACTTGGCCCAAGCTCATTCCGTTAGTTTTGTTTTCCTTAACAGGGGATGCGAGCATGGACGAGAGATCTGTATAGACTAACCTAGACTAGTTCTTGTGAATTTTGTAATGGTTCTCGCCCTAGCGTTGGACAAGGGTTAGATGTGTGAAGAATTGAGAACCTTTGTATATTTGAGTTGTATTCCTTTTGAGATAGAAATGTATATCAGTATATGTTTTAAGTTTGGAATTATTGTTACACTTGAGGTGTATGAGTGAGTCCCGGCGAGAGCTAGGCAGGCGGTCCGCCGATCCCTTTGGCTCGCCTTAGGGAAAGGTAGGGCTGTCACAGATTCTCTCTTAATCATCATTTTTTGTTGTTGTTTAGCTTTCAGAACCAAAACTTCCTTCCCCTTTCTTTTGGTGAGATAGGTGCCTATGAGCTTGCAAAATCTTCACTTTTCTACCAATTACTCCAACATCTAATTGTACTTCCTTTTGATTGCAACCCAAAAAATCCTCCACATGCACGTGAATTTTTTTTTCCCCCAGCATTCAGACGAGCAAAGAAAATATAGGTATGTTTCTATTTTCTCTCCTTCTATTATGAACTACAATTTTTTAGTTTGAATGTTGTTGCCTTCTATTAATTGCCTTCCGTTAATTAAAGACTGCCATGTGTTTGATGTTATGCATAAAAGAATAAGTATGATGGTAATGTTCTGGATTAGCTTATGTTTGCTTTTTCCTCTATTTATAGTTTCAAATGTTGCATGATGATGTTAGCTGTTTGTTTATTCGATAATTACATAATTTAGTATGATTGTAGTTTGGGTTATTAAGGTAGTCATTTTATATATATTAGTTAGTTTTAGCTATTTTAGCATGCTTTCAGGTTGTCATCGTTGTGTGCCTTTGGCTTAGTATCTTAGTTTCTTTATAGTAAAATTAGATTTTGATCTTCTGTGTTTCAAAATGAAGAGAAAAAGAAAATTTACTACATGTTTTAGATTGATAGATGAGATGTTTGATGATGCTTTTGATCTAAGAATGTTAGAAAGAAACAAAAAGACAAACTTAAATATGCTCACATAGCATGTGAAGTTTACTGTCAATTCTTCTGTTTCTCAGGGATATTCTCCTTTTGTAATCAACACTGAGAATGACATTCATGAAAACCACTTTGTTGAAACATGTGTTTCACAAAATCATATCAATAGGAATCTAATTTTGCCAAATGACTGCAGAGGTAAAAATGTTTGCTTTACTCCAAAAATGTTGAAGAAGTTCATTTTACCTCTGATTCTATGACAATCATTGTTTGCCCACAATGACTTCATGTTTAATCAATCTCTCTAATGTTGAACCTGCTAGTTTATCACAAGTGAACTGCAATGAGCAGTCATTTGTTGTACAAAATCAATTTCAGAGTGAACAAGTCATGAACATTAAAGGGAAAAATAGTTACTCTGAAATATCAAATTTAGATATGGAAGTAACTAATTATACTCCTCCCCTCTCTGTGAATAGGCATATACCTACAATAGGCACTACTCCTGTTATATCTTATGACAAGAGTCCTCTTGAGTATTCTAAAATCTGCCATCAAGAGGTAATAAATAAGAAAGAATATAGGAGACAAGCCTACTTAAGATGGAAAAGAAAAGATTGAGAGCAAATTTTGGATCAATTGCTTTTACAAATACAACTAAAAATCGAACAAGGATCGCAATTGTTGATGAGTCTTCCTCAATTGTTGATGTTCAACATAGTTCTCGATGTCGTTCCAAGCATCGCAGATCATCTCTCAAGAAAACTCAGCCAGGTCTATAGTTAATACTTTTAAGTTTTCTAATCTCTGTTTTTACCCTAGCATTACAATCAATTGAATGATAAAACAGGAAGAATTTTGTTGGATATAATTCCTGACAAAGCTGATATCCTACTACGCCAACTAGATTTCCCTCATTGCGGAGCCAAGAAGATTTTTTCTGAGACAACATATTTTTGTTGCCAAGATGGTGAAGTTGTTTTGGCTCAAAATAAAATTCTAGATATCTTTAAAGAGTTATTGGCTTCATCTTCACAAGAGGCGCAATCTTTTAGAACTCTTATTAGAACGTATAATAATCATTTTAGATTCACTTCCTTCGGTGTTAAAGCTGATCAGACTCTCTCAAAAAGGAATAAAGGAATTTACACTTTTAGAATTCAAGGATAAGTATATCATTTTCTGAATGGTTTCAATTCAAGCAATGGTCATAGTGATAATTTGCAATTATATTTCAATGACTTTGAAACTGAAATAAGTAATCGATTGGCAACTTGTCCTAGACTATCTGAAAGTGTAATTAGGAACATTATGCAAGTTCTTGAGTATAATCCATATGCAAAATTCTTTAGAAGTTTGAGAGAGATACCTAATTTAGACAATTACTATGGGCCTGTTTGGAACCTGAGTTTTTTGGGAGTTTGTCTAAAACATTACTGTAGTGCACTGTAGAAGTTTTTGAAAAAATTTTATAGAAGTTTTTGTGAGTAGAAAAATTTTGTAAGGTGAATTTTTTTTTCCTTTTCTCTTTCTTTTTCTTTCTTTCCTTTTTCTTTTCTTTCTTCTTCTTCTTCTTTTTCTTCTTCTTCCCCTTTCCCGTTACCTCCGCCACCTCCCGCCACCCCTCTCCTCCCTTTCCCTTTCTCCTCCTCTCCCCCCGCCACTCCCTCTGCCCCGCCACCCCCCTCTTCCCTTCCCCCTCTATCCCGCCACCTGGCCACCCCCTCCCCCCGCCTTATCCCTTAGCCCCGCAATCTACAGCAGATTTTTTTTTTTTTTTTTTTTTTGCATTTTCTCTCCCTATCTCCTACTCGCCACCCCTCTCCTCCCCTCTGCCCTTCCCCCTCCCTCTTCCCTCGCCCGGCAGTCAATGCCAAGCAGCCAAGACGCAATCAATGCCCAACAGAAATTTTTTTTTCCGCATTTTCTCTCCCCATCTCCTCCCCTCTGCCCTTCCCCCTCCCTCTTCCCTCGCCCGGCAGTCAAGGCGCAGTAAATGCCTAGCAGAAACTTTTTTTTTTTTTTTTTTGCAATTTTCAGCCTTCCCCTCTCCTCCCCCTCCCCCTCCCCCTCCCCGCAATCTGGTGCAAATGGGTGGTGGGGGAGGAGTGGGGGAAAGACGTTCTGCATATTCCATGGTTATCGCAACAAGGCGTTCCAGAAATGCCTTGGGCCAGAATAACACTTAAGAGTTTCATCTGTGGGTTTTCACAGACGCCGGAGTTTCATTTGTGGGTTTCACAAAATAACACTTAAGAGTTTCATTTGTGGGTGGTGGGGGAGGAGTGGGGGAAAGGGAGAGGGAGGAAAAAAAAGGGGTCATACAAACTGGGTAAAGGGGAAGGATGGCGGGGGAGGATGAGGGGGAGAGGGAGAAAGGCAAAAAAAAAAGAGACCACGGTGCCAGAGGTGGTGGTTGGCGACGGAAGTGGTGGTGGTTGGGATGGGGGAGGAAGAAAAAGAAAAAGATAAGGGTTGTGATTTTTTTTTTGTAAATTTTGGGTATTTTGAAGTGTGTAGGTTTGATAAGTTTTTGGGGTTCCTGTAGCAAAAGTTGTTAAAAACTAGTAGCATACAAACTTGTGAAAAAACTGAGCTTCCAAACAAGCCCTATATTGTGTTAAAAACTTTGCCTAGTGTTGATTAGAGAATCTATAATAGACCAATAACTTCACAAGTTGCGGGGTTGTGGGTTGACGGGCAAGAAAATGGAGAGACCAGCAGGCGCGATATTAGAGTTCATACCCATAGTGGTACTATAAAAAATATACAATACTATTATGGATGTTATGATCAACTCCAATATTCAATACTTTTCCTTTTGGTGATCTTGACTGACACTAAGGAATACCAAAGAAAGGAGTAAAAGTATATGGAAGAAAAGGGAAAGGAAAGCAACCTGTAGCAGATTTGATTTCATCTGCAAATGCTGCCACAACAGAACAACTAATCCAAAATAAAGAAGATGATTAGCATCATCTTTCATTTTACGTATTTAATATTTATGATTACATATTTAATAATGTATTGTTATTATTTCCATAGTGACGGAAAGCATACATGAAGATCCAAATTTTGTATCCCTTCGAGAATATTATTGTTATAAACTTCAGATTAGGGACAATGATGAATCTTGGTCATTGCATTTTGCTCGACTCCTACAGCGATATATTGTTGATCAATATGTGAAGCTTGAGACACAAATACTCAACTTCTATAGATCACAACAAGAGGAAATTAGGAGAGAGTTTTTGAAGGCATAATAGATGCTTTAGGATCAGGTGAGACTCAAGCATGTAATGTTGGCCAGCGTATCATATTACCACCATCTTTTATTGGATGACCAAGAAATATGAAATGTAGATACATGGATGCAATGACATTGGTATAGAAGTATGGTAAACCAGATATATTTCTGATCATGACTTGTAATCCTAATTGGCCGGAAATAAAAGAACACTTAATATACAAAGAAGAGGCACAAAACAGACCAGATTTGCTTGCTAGAGTGTTTCATGCTAAGTTAGAGCAACTTAAAGATGAACTTTTTAAAAAATATATCTTTGGTGAAGCGGTAGCTTACGCTTATGTCAGTGAATACCAAAAACATGGACTGCCACATGCACATTTTTTGCTAATTTTAAAGTCAAAATTCAAGATGTATACCCCTGAATAATATGATAAAATTGTTTGTGTTGAGATACCAAATAAAGAGAAAAATGAACATCTATATAATCTGGTCATCAAACATATGCTTCACAGGCCATGTGGTATGCTTGATCCAACAAGTGTATGCATGAGAAAAAATGGGACTTGCAAGAATAATTTTCCTAAAAATTCTCTATGAGGAAACTATCCAAACTATTGATGCATATCCTGAATATCAAAGGAGAGATGACGGAGTTCAAATTAAGATCAAATCAGCTCTTTAGATAACAGATGGGTTGTACCATACAATCCATATCTTTTGGCTAAATTTGATTGCCATCTTAATGTTGAAATATGCTCTACAATTAAGGTAGTTAAATACATTTATAAGTATATCTGTAAAGACCATGATAAAACCAGCTTTTGTGTAGTAAATGATAAACCTGATTCAAAAATTGATGAAATTAAACAATATGTATTAGCTACGTGGGTTTCTCAGACTGAGTCAGCATGGGGAAATTTTAGATTTTGTATGAGTGAAATAAAGCTAACTGTTATTCATTTACAATTACATCTGGAGAATTATCAGCCAACCAGTTTAAAAAAAAATAGCTGATTTTCAAAGTGTTGCCAATAACTATCATTTGAAAAAAATAATGCTCACTGAATTTTTTTACATGAATAGGATAGATAAAACAACTCTTGATCTAACTTGTACTTATGTAGAGTTTAAAATGCTGAAATTTGAGATGAAGAGGTGAATCAGTAGGTCAAATAATGACTGCTCATCCTTCTGAAGGAGAACGATACTACTTGAGATTACTCTTATCAAAGGTTCGATGTCCAACTTCATTTGGTGACTTAAGAACCTTTAATGGAGTTCGAGTAGAAACATTCCAAGAAGCAGCATTAATTCGAGCCTTGTTACAAAATGATAACAGCCAAGAAATTTGTTTACAAGAAGCCTCATTGTTTCATATGGCCTATAAAATGAGGCGACTTTTTGCAACACTGTTGGTTTATTCTTGCCCTAATGACCCAAAGGCATTGTGGCAAAATTTTGAATCTTCTATGTCAGAAGATTTTGCCAAGTGTTCAGCAATGACACTTGCACAAGTGAAAAGCAAAGTCTTGCAATAAATTGATGGCTTTTTACAATCCGTGGGAAAAAGTATACATTCATATAATTTGATTCTCACTGGATTCTCTTATGAAAATATAGAGAAAGAAACTCGAGAATTAAGAGTAGAAAGAAACATTGTCATTTCAAAAACTGATTTGAATTCAATTAAGCTACTCAATGAAAAACAAAGAAAGGCATTCATAGTTGTGACGACCCCACCTCTCCCTAGGGCGTATCCCAGAGTTTAGCGGACTGCCTGCCCACCTCTCGCCAAGACTCACTCACTCATTTCAAATAAAATAGGTTACAACCTCAAAAGTAAAAGAAATAACAGTTCCCAAACTTGGAACATATATGTACACTCATTTCTATTCCAAACATTCATACAATCTCAATTATATCAAAAGATATGAATCCCAGATACATTCAACCCTAATCGAGTACTAGTGCGAGTACAATTATAAAATTTTCAAAAACTAGACTATGCTAGTCTGTACCAATCTCACGCCTCGCTCGTACCCCTTGTAAGGAAAAAAAATGACGTAGAATGAGCTAACAATCCAGTGAGGTTCCAAATAGTAAGTTGACCATTAATTAAAAGTACAAATATTCACGTAACAAAATAGAGAGCATAACAAGTTCATAAAAGTGAGCAATAACATTTCAAGTAGCAAATCTCAAAATGAGCGAGTGTAAAATTCTTTTTCTAAAAGAAATAATGACACTACGAATAACAATCAAAGTATAAGGATACAGATGGCTCTCAGGAGCCAAATTCCCGTTACTTCACCAGAACTTGATCAAGTATTAGTTGACATTCCGTCAATTTTCAAGTAAAATAACCAATCCAGTAGTGTTTCGCTTCACACCAATCCGTCCACCATTCAACCCCCTTACTGGGCCTGAACACCAACTAAATACTGGTGGTAATACTCAAGTATACCGATTAGTTGAGGAGGTATCACTCCACTCGACAAAACAAGAGACCCATGGTTCATTATGTAATCGACCAAGCCCTTGCCGGCTCGATTCGATTAACTAGCTAGTGGGATTTGGGTTCCCAAGTAGTCACTATAGTCGATGACCAATCGACTTAGTCAAGAGAAAAGTGCGGAAATGGGAATGAGAGGTATTTCCCACTCGTATCGAGTGTGGTACATACTGTCGCTCGGCACTTACAAATCAAGCACAAGTACAAATACAAGTATAGGTCAATGCAAATCAAGTCACTTCTACAAGCATGAATGAGATATCAAGTGATTAGTTGAGTTAGGTCAAGTGCGATAAAATATACACTTGCCCGACCAAACCAAGCAAATTTTATCCGATCACGTTAGTAAAGAATTTAATCAAGTATCAAGTTCAATCATGTATTTGGAAGCACTCACCAAAGATTTAGTACTTGTCAAAATCACGTTCAGGAGTAACCCCTTGGTTGGAGTCCAAATCTGCGATACAATATTATTTAAGAGTTTGAAATCAACTAGGGTTCGAAACATAGGAGTTTCGCTTCAAGAAGATCAAGTAAATGAAACTCATTTCGATAGTATTCATGTTACTTATCAAACTATAGAAAATTTATACTCGCTCTTTTAGTGTTGCTAAAGAAGCAACTAAAACTTTGAAATTAGCATTTGAGTCTAAAAAACGAGGAAAACATATTTCGAGTGATCACTACTTTCATTTTTTCAAGGGCACAAGTTTCGGCCAAATTTCAGCTTATATACCTCTATGAAAGAAGACTCGAATACCATAAACAATCCAAGTTCAATTCGACCTCAAATCTTCACTCAAGTCGTGAGCACACATGCCTAACTCTCGAGTGAAAATTTGGGCGGCATGCTCTTGTATTTAGCTATTTTCAGCCATTTATGGCTTCATTATTTTTCCCAACTCAGCTTAAATTCACACATAAGCAATCTTAATACAATAGCCCTTCAACTAGGCTCAATGTCATCCAAATATAAGGCAATTCTAGCAATGCAACCATCAAAATCAAAGCTGGAAACTAGTATTAAAGAAGAATAACTAAGTAATAGGTTTGACACCTTCTGGCGTTTTGGTCACAGTTGAAGCTACGCTTATCGGATTGGGGTACATTTTATGGCGTTTCAAACATAAGACAGAGAGATACATTTCTTATGAAGACATCAACACTCGGTTCGTGCATTTTCAAGGTCAAAATGTGAAATCTCAGAGAAAACAGAAAGCTGCCTGTGAAATAGGGCTTTTGACAGTCAGGGGTATTTTAGTCATTTCACATGCTACAGTGCTCTGATTGCTCTGAAATTTTACAGGTAGATAGTTAAATCCATTCCCTACAACTTTTATGTTTGAGCAAGACCTGATTTGGTCTTTATCATGGACGAATATGTAGCGCAGGAACAAGGCAGATTCTACTACAATTGCTGGAATTTGATGTTTCAATGCTTAACACTAACATTCATGTCTTGAATCGCTACCCCAAGTCTCTATCCAAGCTCATCAACATCATATACTAGATAAACAATAATAATCACAACTGAAATTTTCAAACCCTAGCTAAACATTCCACCATATCATCACAACTAGGAATTCAACCATCAAAATCCAAGATTAAGAACTTCTATCTCCAACTTTAGCAAAATTAATGAGAGTAAAGCAAGTTCAAGCATGATATCTTCCCAAAGCCCCTTGTAAGTGAGAAACAAATCACTTTCTCCCCAAATTTTCAGCACCCCAAGTCTTCCAAGCACCAAAAGGAAAGGTTAATCGGTTTAGTTTCGTCGATTCCGCTCAAACAAGCTTGATTCAAGGTGGAAGTTGCTAGTTTCTCTCTTGAAGCTCGGCCAAGATGGTGAAAATGAAGAAGAAATGAAGCCAAGGGAAAGATAAGAAGATAGGAAATTGGTTTGGTCAAAGTTGGATGGATTGCCGCCAAGTGTCGCCGTAAGATTAAGTCCCAAATTTTTCTTCTTTTCCTCTTTCTTTTGGTCAAGATTTTCGGCTGGTTTGGAAGATAGTTTAGGGCTAATTTTGCTAAAATACAAGAAGGAAATTAAGGTAATAAAGTAGTGTCCAAGTGGTGTACTCGATCGGTAGCAAACGGTGCACGTCGGTTCAAGTCATTTTTCCTTAACTCTCGCGTACTAGTGTTTTAACTTATGGTTCACTCACTTATTATTAACACTTCTAATCACACACTTTTTCTTATCTAATACCCATTCTTATCCACCAAATTTAGTACACACACCTTACCAAGTGATCACACTACTAAAATGCACCAAAAACTGTGACAGTCCCACCTTTCCCTAAGGTGTACCAAAGAGGTTAGCGGACTGCCTGCCCAACTCTCGCCAGGACTACTAAGATGGTTATACATAACTCAAAACGTGCTAGAATCCAGTAGCGCGCGTAAACAAAGCAAAAATCACAAAACATAAAATGAAAATCGAAACGGAAAGTGAATAGTGCCTGCCACGTCACAATCCGCCCGGGACCCAGTCGAATACAAGTAACTTCATATAATCCTTGAAATGGACATATACAAATCAAATATAACACATGAACATGAGTACACGCTTTTATAAACCACATTCGTATTTTTACAAATCAAAAGAGAACATTTGAATCCAAGTACAATTAGGGTTTCCAACCATGGAGGAGCTATACAAAATATCTAAACTAGCTCAACTCATGCTTCAAAATCACAGTTCCAAAAAGTGGTTCCCTGTAAGGAAAACAAGGGTAATGGAACGGGGTGAGCTAGAAGCTCAATGAGGTACCAAAAGTATAACAGTGGAAACCATGAGAAAACACTTTTAGGGCACATATACACATCAAATAAGAGAAATAAACGAACACCACCATTTAAAGGATACAGGTGGCCCTCAGGAGCCAAATCCCCGTTGCAATATTTGATCCAGCCTCGTTGACTCTCCGTCAACGTTTAATAACACACTCATGTCCGTAGACCCCTCTTATGCCAAAATCTCATTCACCAAACATACCCCTTACCGGGCCCGAACGCCGAACAGGAATAGTAATGGTAATACTCGAGTATACCGGAATCAAGAGTCTTAATAGCCAAAGATTCGCCAGGAACAAGTACCCATGGATTGACAATTTTCTCGACCAAGCCTTTGCTGGCTCGATTTAATTAACTTCCTATGAGGTTGAGATCAAGTTTAACAGGAAGATCGTTGGACACACTTCCAAACGATCTCATAACGAGCGCAAGTAACAAGTTCAAGTACATAACAAGTGCAAGTAATAGATTCCAGTTCATTCAGTACAGGCAAGAGAACGAGTGTGATAAAGTACACCCTCGTCTCATTCAAAATAACAGAGTTCATAGTTATCCATGTCACACATTTTAAGTATAGATGAACCAATTAAACAATAATTCAGGGGAGTGGTACACTCACCAGTTAAAACAGAGTTCAACTAAGGTAGGGCTCTAATCACCAAGAAACCCTAAAATAGCCAAGGTAAACAATTATGGTTCCCATAGCCGCAATTCCAGCAAATAAAATGCACAAATGAGACTCGACTACAAGTCGTAGGTCTCGCCAACTAATTAGTCAAGCAAGTGTGCAAAACATGATTTCGGAAACAAAAAGGTAATATGAAAACTTAGGACTCGAACAACCCCAAAAGCCTATCTTATGTATATCCCAAATCAAACCAAACTCAAAAGAATCCAACATTCCCAAAATTTGGATAGCATGTCCCCTACATTTCCTTACTTTTCCATCCTGCAAGCAACACCAATTCATCTCAAACCAACCACATACACATTATAGACTATAGAATACACCTTTCAGCACAATAAGCACAACTGAAGCTACACTTATCGGATTGAAACGAATCTTATGGCGTTTCGATGCCAAAACATAAACCTACATTTCTTATGAAGACCTCCAAAGCCAAATCATGCATTTTCATGGTCAAAAATGAAAAAGTCCACGAAAACAGAAATCTGTCCGCGAAACAGGGTTCATGGGCAGTCAAGGGTATTTCGGTCATTTCATAGGCTACAGTACTCTGATTGAGCTGAACCTTTGTAGACAGCTAGCTAACATCATTTGCTACAACTTTTATGTTTTAACCTAAGCCTGATTCGGCCTCTAACATGCTCAAAGAAAGCCGGGCAAAACAGCCAAAATTGGAACCCTAAAGTACACCATCGTCTCTGATAAGTGAATATTTAACGTACATTTTGTACAAATTTGGCATGAATTTTTGGTATGTTTTGAGAAGATTAAAGTCATATTTGAACTCTTTTGGTGATAATTGCTTAAATTTTATTTAAGGGTTCAAAACTTGATAAATGAGTGGATTAATGCGTTAATTTTGTGAAATTGTGAAGGTTATTGAAGTATGAAATTCATGCACGAGCTGAAAGAAATGTAAGGGTCATCCAGAGGACAAAGTACACAAGAAATTGGGAGCAAAAATATAGAAAAAGGAAAGAAGTGAAAAAACTGGAAAATTGATCAACACGGATCCGAGCACGGATCCGTGTGAACAGGAGGGATCCGAGCCCTCGTCTGTATTTCTGGAGGAGTGTATCCGAGGTCAGAACGATCTGACCTCGGATCCATCATGGGAAGTCCTCGGATCCATTTTCACACTCGGATCCGAGGCTCGGATCTATCTCTCTCCTCAGCAATTGGCACAGCTATTTTTCTGTACCTTACTCACAACTTTTCCAGCAATTTTGAGGTACAGAAATCGGCGGCGCATGCTTCTGCAACAAAAAGGAAGACAAAATGAGTTATTGAGAAGTCAAAACAATATATCTTTTGACTTCCTTTACAAAATCTAAGTGGTTGAAATCATGAAGGAGAAAATATTGCCTTTCTACCACCTTTTATGCAGAGACACAAGAGAGAAGTAGGAGATGACCAGATGTAGCCAGTTTTCCTGCTTGTAACATTTTTCTCTCTAGATAGGAGTTCTTGGAGAAGCATTCTTAGAGTTTTTCACTTGTAATCATATTGTGCAAGAGCATAGCAGGAATTGGAGAGCTTCACCTTCAATTGGCTAAGCTTTCTTTTATCTTTCTTATACTTGTACTTTATGATGTTGTGCATTAATAAACTTGTGAGTTTGATTGTTGAATCATTCATGAGTAGCTGATTTTCTTTATCTAGGGAGTAGATGAAACTTATGGCTAAATAATATGAATTGAATGTGATTTACACTTGTTATATCCTGTATTAACTTGTCTACTTGTGTAGCTGTGATTACTTGTTATTGATTGATCACCAATAGCTTGGTTATAGTTGTTATTGTTCAATGAGAATTGGTAATAACAATGGAAACACATGAGTAGAACTTGAGTTGTATGTTCATGAAAATAGAGATACACTTAGGTGGATTATTTAGCATTTCATGAAATAAAACAGAGCAGTAGTAGTATTTCACCATGAAAATAGGGAAATCTATATTGTTTTAGGCCATTTCATCATGAAAATGAGACTTGGAAACTTTGGAAATGAATCTCTGGTTAAACAAGAATAATAACAAGAAGTAAATCCATTCATTTGTATTGTTTATGCCATAAGTGGAATCTACATCCCTAGAATCTTCCTTAAGTGAAATTTCTCTATTTGCATTCAGCATTTGTTAAACTAGATTTGTATATCAGATTTGTAGACTACAGCAATATACTTTCTCTGCTCAAATTAATTGTAAGTCTAAATAATAGAGAAAACAAGGGCTTAGTAATTGTTTAAATTGCTCCTCGTGGGATCGACCCGATACACATCTTGTACTACAAATTGCGACCTGTATACTTACAGTCCAACGGGTGTAAAATCGGAATTAAACTTGCATTGATAAAATAATCCCGCCAAGTTTTTATCGCCGTTGCCGGGGTGCGGCAATATTAGGGCCTAATCATCTCTATTAATTTAGATATTTTTATTATTTTTATTCAAGTTGTTGAATTAAAATTGCAAGATTTCTCTTGTTTTTGTTTGTAGTGTATGCACCGATCAAATCGAGAAGTTGCACATTTCGATCCGAAAATTGAAAGAACATTACACAGACAAAGGAGGAATACATAACATCAAGAGGAACAAGAGGTTTGTCAGCCAATAGAAGATATCTTGATAGAATTACAATTTGAGGAAAAAATGGCAGAAAATGAATCAAATAGGAGAATTCTGCGAGATTTTGCTTTACCGGGAGCACAAGGTTCTCAAACTAGCATTGTAAGGCCAACGGTAAACGCTAATAATTTTGAGATAAAACCATCACTGATTCAAATGGTACAACAATCTCAATATGGAGGTAATGCTACCGAGGATCCAAATTCTCACTTGTCAACATTTCTTGAAATTTATGATATAATTAAGTTTAATGGTGTTAGTGAAGATGCAATTAAACTTCGATTGTTTCCATTTTTACTAAGGGACAAGGCTAAGGTTTGGCTACAATCTCATCCTCCAAATACTTTTACTACTTGGGATGAATTAGCTAAGACTTTTCTTAATAAATTCTTTCCACCTGAAAAAACTGCTAAATTGAGAATGGATATAACTAGTTTCTCTCAACAGGAAGGAGACACATTGTATGAAGCTTGGGAGCGCTATCGGGAATTGCAACGAAGATATCCTCATCATGGTTTACCCGATTGGCTAGTAGTCCAAACATTTTACAATGGTCTCACCTATCCAACAAAGACCCATATAGATGCTGCAGCGGGAGGAGCTTTGATGGGAAAGACTGCTGAGGAAGCTCAGCAATTGATCGAAGAAATGGCTGCTAACAACTACCAATGGGCAAACGAACGAGGTAATTCAAGGAGAACCATAGGTATGCTCGAAGTAGACACCTTGAATATGTTAAGTGCAAAAATGGATAATATGGTTAAGATGCTTAATAGGCAAGTTGGTTCTAGTTCTAATCAAGGAGTAGTTGTTGCATGTTGTACCACTTGCGGCGGAGATCATGATGATTTTATGTGTTCTAGCAGTGAACAGGTTCAATATCTCAACAATTACAACCGTCCACCCCAAAACAATCCATACTCCAATACTTATAATCCAGGATGGCGTAATCACCCGAATTTTGGATGGAAAGATCAAGGGAACCAACAAAGACCAGTTAATCTACCGGATTTTCAACAAAAGCAACTACTGCATGAGTCCAAACCAGCTTGGGAATTGACGATTGAAAAGCTAGCCAATGTATCAAATGATAAAATTGAAAAGTTTGCTAGTGCCACTACTCAACGGTTTGAAAGAATTGAGGGAAGAATGGACCAACTCACCAATATGTACAGGAATGTTGAGGTCCAATTAGGCCAAATTGCTAATACGGTTAATAATCGCAACCAAGGGAATTTACCTAGCAAGACTGAGGTGAACCCAAGGGAGCATGTGAAGGCTATAACCCTCCGTAGTGGTAAAGAATTAGTTGAGCCGCCGGTAGTTGGAAGTGGAAGAGAGTTTGAAAAAAGAGAAAATAAGAAATTGAGTGAGTTAGAAGAGGGAAGCAAGGAAGTAAAAGGGAAAGAAAAGATGGAGGAAAATGAACTACAAATGGAAGATGCAACACCAATTCCTCCACCGGTGCCATTCCCTCAAAGATTGAAGCCTTCAAGAAATGACAAAGAATTTGAGAAATTTGTCAACATTTTTAAACAATTACATATTAACATTTCTTTTGTAGATGCTATTTTGCAGATTCCTTCATACGCAAAGTTTCTCAAGGAGATAATGACCAAGAAAAGAAAGTTGGTAGATAGTGAGACAATTGCATTAACGGAAGAACATAGTGCAATCATACAAAACAAATTGCCACCCAAGTTGAAAGATCCAGGGAGTTTCACAGTTCCTTGCACTATCGGTAATGTAGAATTTTCTAAAGTACTTTGTGACCTTGGTGCAAGTGTGTCATTGATCCCTTTAACTGTGGCTAGACAATTGGGGTTGAAAGAGTTGAAGCGTACTAACATTTCCTTGCAATTGGCTGACAGGTCTATTAGACATCCAATGGGCATATTGAAGAATGTGCTCATTAAAGTGCAGAAATTCATTATTCCTGTCGATTTTGTTATTTTAAATATGGAGGAAGATGTAAATGTACCTATTATACTTGGTAGACCATTTCTGGCCACTGCAGGTACAATAATAGATGTCAAACGAGGTAAGTTTAAGTTTCAAATAGGTGAAGAGGAAGTGGAATTTGATTTGAGTAAAGTGGAGAAATATCTCTCTTTTACCGACCATGTTTATTCGGTTGACATATGTGATGAATTGGCATTAGAAATGAGTCAAGTTAATCTTGATAATGATTTTCTTGAACTTTGTCTTAATGGTATAGGTATACAAGAGGAACAAATTGAAGAAATGACTAAATTTTTGCAGGCACAGGTTCCTTATAAAAGGAGAAATGCATATGAGGAGTTAGGACTGAGCAAAGGGCTACCTCCACCATCATGTGAGCAAGCACCGCAGCTTGAGTTTAAACCGCTGCCTAAGCACCTCAAATATGCATTTCTTGGAGAAAAAGAGACACTGCCTGTGATTGTAAATTCATCATTAGATGAGGAACAATTAGACAAGTTCTTACGTGTTTTGAGGAAGCATTTAAAGACTATAGGATGGACAATTTCTGATATCAAAGGAATTAGTCCAACTATTTGTATGCACAGGATTTTATTGGAAGAGAATTCTAAACCAGTGGTTGAGACTCAAAAAAGGTTAAATCCAAACATGAAGGAAGTGGTAAGAGTAGAAATCCTTAAATGGTTGGATGCAGGTATAATTTTTTCAATTTCTGATAGTGTTTGAATTTCTCCTATTCATGTAGTGCCAAAGAAAGGGGGGATAACCATAGTACATGGTAAAAATGATAAAATGATTCCCTCTAGAGTTGTGGTTGGTTGGCGAGTCTGTATTGATTACAGAAAAGTGAATGCAGCTACTAGAAAGGATCATTTCCTTCTTCCTTTCCTTGATCAAATGGTAGAGAGATTGGTCGGATATGAATTTTATTGTTTCTTGGATGATTTTTCAGGATACATTCAAATAGTCATTGCACCGGAAGATTAAGAGAAACTACATTCACTTACCCTTACGGCACTTTTGCATTTCGAAGGATGCCTTTTGGACTGTGCAATGCACCGCCCACCTTCCAACGATGAATGATGGCAATTTTCTCCGATTTTAATGAGAAAATTATGGAAATCTTCATGGATGATTTTTCTGTATTTGGATCTACTTATGATGATTGTCTTAACAATTTAGATCTAATTTTGCAGAGATGTGAAGAAACAAACCTTGTACTCAATTGGAAAAAATGTCACTTCATGGTTTGTGAAGGTATTGTGCTAGGCCACAAAATTTTCTCAGAAGGTATTGAGGTTGATCAAACCAAAATAGAGGTTATTGAGAGAATGCCTCTACCGACTAATGTGAAAGGCATTCGCAGCTTTCTTGGACATGTGGGATTTTATCGGCTGTTTATTAAGGATTTTTCAAAGATTGCTAAACCTTTATGTGAATTACTTGCAAAAGATGTTCCTTTTCACTTTAATGATGAGTGTTTACTTGCTTTTAATAGGTTGAAGAAGGAACTTGTTTTCGCACCCATAATAGCATCACCGGATTGGAGCATGCCATTCGAATTGATGTGTGATGCAAGTGATTTTGCAGTTGGGGCTGTTCTTGGGCAAAAACGTGATAAACGTCTTCATGTTATTTATTATGCAAGTAAAATGTTAAATGAAATGATAGGGTGTTAATTGTTAGCAATTTTATTGTTAATTTCCCCTGTTATCCTTGCCAAATAATGTTTTAATTATTAATATTTACTTATATTTGGTATTGGACCCAATTTCAGGGATTGAAGCAGAAGATTATCAAAAAGGAAGGACTTTATGGAAAATAGGGAGACTTCTAAGGGTTTCAATCCTTGGGCCCTTGAATTGGTGGGGGACCACAAGCTAGTGAAAGGCATTTGGTCATTTGGGCTTCGAAGAAAGCAACGTAGAGAGACTTGGAACAAGAAGTACTTGGGAGGCTTTGTCCACATGTGTGGGGACCACCTAAATAGCTTTTAGTCATCTTTCTTTTGTTGCTTTAAAAGGGGACAACGTACAGAAGCAAAGGATATCTAGGGCTTTAGTTTTAGTTTTTTAGTTTAGTTATAGTTTTCTTTCTTTGGACTGGCCTCTGACACACGCCAGGTATTCGACAATATTCCCCAACGGGGAGATTTTCTCATGAGGCGTGGTTAAGCTTTTCTAGTCAAGGGGACAACTGACGATTTGGTTCAACAATTACTGTGAGATCGAATCTGTTTTAAGTATTTTCTTCATTTATTGGTATTTATATGTTCCTTGATTTTAATTGCTATGGCCTTGTGTATGATTGATTAGTGCGCAATAATTAATTATTCATATATGCTATTTTTGCTAAATAGGGGTAATTGAATCCGTAATTGTTCGTTATCTCTACCTCAGTAGCAACTGGCGTAATTGGGTTTATGTCAGGGGAGCATATGATCTAATTTAAACAAACCCTCGTAGCGTGTTTGTTGGTTAGGATTGGGCCTTTCTAATTATTAATGCAATCTAGAAATTAAATCCTACGGTCGTACCTAGGGTTATTTTTGGGTTAGAGAAATAGCTAACGGTCGTACCTTAGCTATCGAGAAATTAAGGAAGGGTTGGTTGTTTATCGCGTGCATGACAACTATAACTAATCTATTGCTAAATGTTGGAATTATTTATGCATCAATGATCAGTGCATGAACCATTTCTGATGTGTACCCTTGGCTAGAGTTTCCCCAATCATTTCTTTTAATTAATTATTTTCTGCAGTTAATTTATTTAGTTAGCATTTAATCCAAAACCCCCCATACTTTGGACTCTAGAAGAAACAAATTATCTCCAATCCCTGTGGATTCGACCCTACTCACCGCTATATACAAAATCTGTATTTTCCTCGAGTAGGTATTTATTATTGTACAGGTTCGGCACCTGTCAATTTTTGGCGCCGTTGCCGGGGACTGGCGCTAGTTATTTGTTTCTTTTTAAGTTCATCTTGTTTTCATTTTTTTTTTTTTTTATAGTTTATGGCTGCTAGCATTCCATATTTTGATGATAGACCGGACTTTGTTCCTGAATGGGGTTATGAGACTCATGTTTTTCCTAATGATCTATGGGCTGTTGCAAATTGTGGAACTTATTTTGACTCAGGTTATTCAACTGACACATGCCCCGCATTTCAAGACAATCTAAGTGCTCCAATTGATACTTTCGGAGATTTTTCACCCCAATATCAAATGCAGTATGACCCTTATTCAAACGGGTATGATCAAGGATGGTGGGATAATTCCAGTTTTGATTATGCAACCGGGCCAATGGATTTTCAACAGCAAGAGTCTCAACAACCATCGTCCCTGTCAGGGTACCAGCAGCAATACCAACCCCGACCACCTCCGCCCCCTCAATCTGGTTCATCTACGGAGGAGTTGCTGAAACAAATGATGACAATCATGGCGCAAAATCAGCAAAGGACGGAGGCAGTTATTATGCAAAATCAGCAAAAGACGGACTCCGAAATGCAGGACATAAGGAATCAGATAGGTCAATTGGCCACCAGAATGAACCGTTTGGAGTCCCAGAACCAAGGGAAGCTGCCATCTCAACCGGAGTTGAATCCGAAGAACGTGAGCGCAATGATCCTAAGGAGTGGGAAAGAAATTCAAGGGCCTGAGCCTGTGATCCCTATGGACAAGGATGACGAGCTGCAAGATTTTCAAGAAGAGAGATGTACAGATGCAGTTGAAAAAGAAGCTGAAAATGAAAAAATGAAACCCCAACCGCAACCCATTCAAGTGAAAGAATCCAGTGGAGAATCATCAAATGTGGTGACACCACCTCCATTCCCTAACCCGCATTTTCTTAACTCTTACTCCATGATTTCTGTTAATGAGATTGATTTTGTTATACCGGAAGTTCTTGAGTCTCATGGCAGGAATGAGTTAAGAGTAGCTATGGTCAAATATCTTGAACCGTCGAAGGCTCTTGATGGAGGAGTGGATGAAGAATTGCGATCAATGCTTGATTACTTGGCGCCATCAACTAGTTCATGGAAGACCGTAGCTCGTGTGCTCAAAGATTACTCCATCTATGAGGGCTATCAGGACTATGTAGAGGATGAAGCAATGAGACGAGCCACAAGATTTTATCCTCCATGAACAAAACATGATAATGTCTAGCCAAAGACATTAAAGAAAGGCGCTCATTGGGAGGCAACCCAATTGTTTCTTTTAGTTGTTTGTTGGTTTCGTGTCATAGTTTAAATCTGTTTTCCTTGAATTTGACTGATTTTGGGTGTTAGTTTTCGTTTTTGCTGCTTTATAGGTGCCATTCAGTCATGACGCGCCCGCGTGGTGACGAGCAGGAAGCTCACGATCAGAAACTTCAAACTTCTGGGAGCTCTCTCGCCCTCATGACGTGCCCGCGTGGTGATATGCAGGAAACTCACGACCTGAACTTCTGGGAGCTCTCTCGCCCTCATGACGTGCCCGCGTGGTGATATGCAGGAAGCTCACGACCTGAACTTCTGGGAGCTCTCTCGCCCTCTTGACGTGCCCGCGTGGTGACGTGCAGAGAGCTCACGATCAGAAACTTCTGGGAGCTCTCTTGCTCTCTTGACGTGCCCGCGTCACGTTCGCGGGAAAGGTAAGGATTCAAAAAAAAAAAAGAGGAAAAAAAAAAGAAGAAAAATTTTTATTTAAAAAAAGTCGAAATCAATTTTTCGAAAAAAAAAAAAGGGGAAATATTTCCGTGGCTCAAAGAGCCTCATAATTGGAAGAAAAGAAAAGAAACATTTTTGCCAAAAAAAAAAAGAAAAAAAAAACAAAAACACAAAAAAAAAAAAACTATTTTTTTTTCTTTTTCTTTCTTTCTTTCTTCTTTTTCTTTCTTCCTTTCTTTTCTTTCTTTTCTTTCCTTTTCTTCTTCTTCTCTGCCGTTCCCCTGTTTTTCCCTTTTCCTTCCTGTCCTTCATTCGTCCGCCGCCGTCGCTAGCTCCTCCTCCAAGCCCGCGAGCCGCGTCTCTGTCCCTCCACCAGACGCCGCCGCCACCTGCAGCCCACAGTGACGCGCGCCGTCCATCCCGCAGCTCCGCCTCTCGTCCAACCCAACCTCCCTGGTTCCAGAATGATGTCGAGAGTCCATGGTGAAGCCACGAATGGCACCAGCTCCAGCTGTGAGTTGCCCCACAACTTCCACCTGAACCGCCCCTATTTTGATGACTTCAGGGAAGTACCGTTGCCCCTCTCATTCGTTCTGCTTTTACATTATCACATTGAGGGCAATGTGTCATTTAGGTGTGGGGGGGAGATCAGTTGGAGTGCTAGTATTTTTGTTTTTAGTTTCTAAAGGCTTTTCCTTTGTTTTAGTTTGATATTTATCTCCTTTTTCGTTTATTTTCTTTTCTTTTTTCTTTCTAGTGGTCAGTCTTCATATGAATACCAAGTTTGATGCTGGATTGTTGTCTCTAATTCTGTTATTGCCAAGTTTATTAATAAAAAGGTATCAAGTTGATGTGGTTGAGTTCAGGAACATCTCTTTGGTGAATATCAATAATTGCTTAACTTTTCCAATTTTTGGTTAATTTTTCTAGGCATAGGGAATGATTGTTGGCATTTTTCATGTGAATTGGTCCAGTTATTAATTTTAGTTCTCCATGTCTGGAAATTTGAGGCTGGCTGCTGTTATTCTTGTGTTGCTTTTAGATATCGTGTTATATGATGTAAATAAGAATTGACTGTACTCCACTAGTAGTTACTACTGAGTAACCGGGGATCTTCACCTAAAGTGTCGATTCTCGCGTCAAAAGGTAGTAGTTACTATGAGTGCGTGGTCCCGTAGCGATTGGAGCTGAGTAACCGGGCTCCTCCATCTGTCAAATGTTGGAGTTCGCGTCAAAAGGTTCTAAGGGCTATAGACTAAGTCTTTTGTTATTCAAAAAAAAAAAAAAAAAAAGAGAAAAGGAAAAGAAACAAAAACAAAACAAAAAGAAAAAAATAAAATAAAGATTGTGTTAGTATGTGTATAAGTCAGCTTGCCTATTTGTGATCTTAATGTCGAGATTTTGGTTAATAGATGAACCATTTACTGATAAATATGAGCAACCATTCCTTTTTCTTAGATTAGTTTGCTTTAAAATTGGAGGAGTTGGTAGTTTAGATGCTAACCGGGGTGATTTTTCTTGGATCTTGACCTGTGTCGCTTGATATATGATTTTCTTGGTGTCTTGACAATACGGTAGTTGGAGTAACCGCCATGGTCAAATTTGGGTGTTCAATTGTTGTTCCCATGCTTGAGGGCAAGCATGATTTAGGTGTGGGGGGAATTGATAGGGTGTTAATTGTTAGCAATTTTATTGTTAATTTCCCCTGTTATCCTTGCCAAATATTGTTTTAATTATTAATATTTACTTATATTTGGTATTGGACCCAATTTCAGGGATTGAAGCAGAAGATTATCAAAAAGGAAGGACTTTATGGAAAATAGGGAGACTTCTAAGGGTTTCAATCCTTGGGCCCTTGAATTGGTGGGGGACCACAAGCTAGTGAAAGGCATTTGGTCATTTGGGCTTCGAAGAAAGCAACGTAGAGAGACTTGGAACAAGAAGTACTTGGGAGGCTTTGTCCACATGTGTGGGGACCACCTAAATAGCTTTTAGTCATCTTTCTTTTGTTGCTTTAAAAGGGGACAACGTACAGAAGCAAAGGATATCTAGGGCTTTAGTTTTAGTTTTTTAGTTTAGTTATAGTTTTCTTTCTTTGGACTGGCCTCTGACACACGCCAGGTATTCGACAATATTCCCCAACGGGGAGATTTTCTCATGAGGCGTGGTTAAGCTTTTCTAGTCAAGGGGACAACTGACGATTTGGTTCAACAATTACTGTGAGATCGAATCTGTTTTAATTATTTTCTTCATTTATTGGTATTTATATGTTCCTTGATTTTAATTGCTATGGCCTTGTGTATGATTGATTAGTGCGCAATAATTAATTATTCATATATGCTATTTTTGCTAAATAGGGGTAATTGAATCCGTAATTGTTCGTTATCTCTACCTCAGTAGCAACTGGCGTAATTGGGTTTATGTCAGGGGAGCATATGATCTAATTTAAACAAACCCTCGTAGCGTGTTTGTTGGTTAGGATTGGGCCTTTCTAATTATTAATGCAATCTAGAAATTAAATCCTACGGTCGTACCTAGGGTTATTTTTGGGTTAGAGAAATAGCTAACGGTCGTACCTTAGCTATCGAGAAATTAAGGAAGGGTTGGTTGTTTATCGCGTGCATGACAACTATAACTAATCTATTGCTAAATGTTGGAATTATTTATGCATCAATGATCAGTGCATGAACCATTTCTGATGTGTACCCTTGGCTAGAGTTTCCCCAATCATTTCTTTTAATTAATTATTTTCTGCAGTTAATTTATTTAGTTAGCATTTAATCCAAAACCCCCCATACTTTGGACTCTAGAAGAAACAAATTATCTCCAGTCCCTGTGGATTCGACCCTACTCACCGCTATATACAAAATCTGTATTTTTCTCGAGTAGGTATTTATTATTGTACAGGTTCGGCACCTATCATGAAACCCAAGTCAACTATACAACAACAGAGAAGGAGTTGCTAGCAGTGATTTTTGCATTGGATAAATTTAGATCGTACTTAGTAGGATCTATAGTTATCATTTACACCGACCATGCAGTACTCAAGTATTTGTTAAATAAGAAAGATGCAAAATCGCGACTAATTCGATGAATTTTATTGTTGCAGGAATTTGACTTGGAGATCAAAGATAAAAAAGGATCCGAGAATTTAGTTGCTGATCATCTTTCTAGATTGGAGAACATGCCGCAAGAAGACCATTCGTCCATTAAAGAAGAATTTTCAGATGAGTTTTTAATGGCAATTTATAAGTCACCATGGTATGCTGATCTGGTTAACTTTATAGCTAGTGGAGTGATACCAAATGATTTGAATTCTCATCAAAGGAAAAAATTCTTAAATGATGCTAAACATTACTTTTGGGAGGAACCATTCTTTTACAAACATTGTGCAGATGGAATAATTAGAAGATGTGTTCCGGAGGAGGAGGTACATAGCATTTTAATGCATTGTCATACTCTTGAAACGGGAGGTCATTTTAGTACTACTAAGACCGTAGCAAAGATATGGCAATCCGGATTTTATTGGCCTACTATGTACCGAGACACTAGAAATTGGGTTAAAAGTTGTGATCAATGCCAAAGAACCTGTAATATCTCAAGAAAGAATGAAATGCCTTTGACTACATATTTGGAAGTTAAATTATTTGATGTTTGGGGCATTGATTTTATGGGACCATTTCCTAGTTCATATAATAATAAGTACATCCTTTTAGCAGTTGATTATGTTTCTAAATGGGTGGATGCCATTCCTTCACAAACTAATGATGCTAAAGTTGTGTTTAAGTTCCTTAAACGGAACATATTTTGCAGGTTTGGAGTCCCAAAGGCAATAATAAGCGACGAAGGTAAGCATTTTTGTAATAAAATTATTGACACTTTGTTGCTTAAATATGGATGCAGGCATAAAAAGTCACTCCCCTATCATCCTCAAGCCAATGGACAAGCGGAGTTGGCCAACCGGGAAATTAAAATCATTTTGAAAAAAAGGGTAAACCGATCAAGAAAGGATTGGTCGAACAAACTTGAAGATGCTTTATGGGCGTATAGAACGGCATTTAAAACGCCGTTGGAAATGTCTCCATATAAGCTTGTTTATGGAAAAACGTGTCATTTACCTGTGAAAATAGAACATAGAGCTTATTGGGCCGTTAAAACTATTAATTTTGATTTTAAATCTGCAGGTGAAAAGAGAATGCTTGAGTTAAGCGAATTGGAGGAATTGCGGTTGACTTCGTATGAGAATGTCAAGATTTACAAAGAAAAAGTGAAATTTTGGCATGATAAACACATTCTTCCTAAGCATTTTGAAGAAGGACAAAAGGTTTTGTTGTTTAACTCAAGACTTAAATTATTCCCTGGAAAACTTAAGTCTCGATGGTCCGGTCCATTTGAAGTGGTTCGCATGTTTCCTTATGGAGCAGTGAAAATAAAAGGAGAAAATGGTGCTCCATTCAAAGTAAATGGCCAAAGATTGAAGCTCTATTTGGTCGGAGAAAAAGTTCCTAAAGGAGTAATTTACTCCTTAGGAAATGCAATGGAGAGTTAAAGAAGTTATAGGAGAGTCGAGCCAACGACTATAAACAAAAGCGCTTGTTGGGAGGCAACCCAATAATAATAGTGTATTTGTGTGTTTTTATGTGTTTCTTACATTTTGGTGTAATTTAATTGACTAATTAGATGTATTTCACTTGTTTGTAGGAGGTACGGGAGTTTTATCATCCATCTTGGAGGTGCACTTGAAGAACATGTGTAAAAATGGAGTTTTTCTTACCAAATTGTGTTTTAAGTGCTTAAAATTCCCATGCATATATATACAGTGTGCATTTCAAGTATATTTAAGTGAGTTTTGGTGATATCATGGTTATAAAAGCTCATGGAATCATTTGATGTGCATTTAATGCTCAAAAATGCCATTTTAGTGTAAAAGTGCAAAAATGATCAAAGAACCTCACCCCTCGATTTTCAATATAAATGAGTTTGTTGTGTTTTGCAAGGGTGGATATTGGGTTTATGGTATATTACATGTGCGTGGGAGGTTAGAATTGATAAAAAGTTTGTCCAATGTGTGATTTGGAATTGGCCGGAAAAGGAAGAAAAAGTTTGAAAAATTACAGTTTCTGCAATTAGTGCAGAGAAATACGGATCCGAGCTCGGATCCTAAAAGCCCAGACAGATCCGACCGCGGATCCAATGATTCGAGCACGGATCCATTCCAACCCAGATAGATCCGAGGGCTCGTCTGTGTTTCTGTTGGGACTGATCCGAGTCCTGTCGGATCCGAGGCCCTCCAGAACCAATCCGAGCTCGGATCGGTTCGCGGATATAGCAGAAACGAGGCTTCGTTTTTGCACTTTCTCGTTTCTGCACTTTTCAAAATTCTTCTTCCCTCTTCTCACCGAAACCCTACTCTCTTCCTCCAATCCTCCATTTCATCTAATAATCATTCAATTTTTCACCATAAAAACATCTCCCAAACTTTGTTGATCATAAACCCTCAGTTTTCTCGAATCACCTCGTTTCTGCACTTTCTCGTTTCTGCACTTTTCAAAATTCTTCTTCCCTCTTCTCACTGAAACCCTACTCTCTTCCTCCAATCCTCCATTTCATCCAATAATCATTCAATTTTTCACCATAAAAACATCTCCCAAACTTTGTTGATCATAAACCCTCAGTTTTTTCGAATCAAAAACATCAATTTGAGAGGTTTTGATCTTCAAAACTCAAAATAGGGCCGCACTGAATTTCATCAATTTGGGGTATAATCTGGACTGTTGCTCTTTAATATTTGCAGTACTATCATTCCCCATCATTAATCTACACATTTGAGGTAACAATTTGCAATTCTCTTTGAGATTTCATAACTTCTAATTTTGCATTCTTCTAGTTTTTGGGTATATTGTGATAAATACTTATTTGTTGGAATTCCTTGATACAATTGTGCTACATTGTGCTTAAATAGATTGTTACAACTATTTTCATGCTTATTTTTGAGAAAATTGTGGATTTGGTGATATTTTTGAGCTTTTTTCTCAATTTTTGGGCTAGAGCATTTTAGTGATTTAGACTTGTGAATTTTGCTTTCATTGAATATATGAACTTGGTCCGAGGAGTATAAATCACTGTTATACCAATTGAAAATGATATGCTATCATTAGAGCAAAAACCCATTGGGTAAAAGAGTGTGTTCACGATTAAGTCAAGCACATTGAACCACTTTTACTTGAGATAATTTGCATTTGTTTGGATGAATTTGAACTCATGTGTTTGTAAATTGAGTGTTATGAGTGTTATGAATTGGATTGGAGATATTCTCAAGTGTTTGAGTGTTCATTCTTGCAAATGGATATAATTTTCAATGGTTTGCACTTATTATGCATGAAATGATTTCCTTATTGGTAATATTCTTTCTAAATGTGGGAATTGGATTTGAGAATTGTTAGGAAGTTTATTTGTTTAAATTTGGGTACATTTTGGCAGAGAGTTTAGCCCTTTTTCAAGGGGAAACTCTACCGAAATTTTCTTAAATTCTTATTTAATATGTGTGAGCAAGATCCTATAATTTCTAATGAATATTCATCTTGGTTTGTGTATAGGCTTACAATGGCTCGCACAAGGAGGGCTCGTATTCGTACTCCTACTCCTTCCTCAAGTGAGGAAAGGACTCCTTCACCTGAGGAGTCACCAGTGGAGGAATCCCCTTCACCCGAGTCGCCTCCCCGCTCACGGCGTAAGGGAGCATCCACGAGCCATGAGGAGCCAGTTCTGGACTATGATACTACACGATTCACATCACTTGAGAATCAACAGTGGTACGAAGCCGGCCTGGACAAGGAAATCATCATTGAGAAACACTTGGCACCGGAGGTGGATACGCACTACCACATTTCGACGGTATTCAAGAGACTCGGATGGGAGAACATCCTTCAATTGCCCAAGCACTACTACCCCAACCTGGTCCGGGAGTTCTACGCCAATGTAGAAAACAAACAGAGCCACAGTGGCAACCTCATCGTCTCGTGGGTTCGAGGCAGGAGAGTGGCTCTCAATCGAGATACACTGAGACAATTCGTCAAACTCAAAGACGAAGGCGAAGATGTCAAATTGACCAAGGAGTTCAAAACTCGAGACCCTTGGCAAGTGGGAGAGGTCGTGGGACGTCTAAAGGGTCAGTACCGTGAGCGAGGAAGTTCAAAAAAACTCACGGTATATGCCGACTCCTTCGAGCATCGGTACCACCTGATCTTCTATCTTTTTGCCTTTAATGTGGTGCCGAAAAGGAGTGGCAAACGGGAGATCCGAAATAGCGATCTCTATTTTCTGGATAAGATGATACATGGAGTGGGTAGGCAGTTGACCGGTATTCCTCTACCTAGTATTATCATCTGTTATATGCGAACCACAGCTCGCATGAGGGCCGGCGAGACTTGCTTCGGATTTCCTCGACTGCTATCCCTCGTTTTTGAGAAACTCAAGGTTCCTCTTGGAACCGAAAGAGCTGTGGTAACTAGGTCGGCCGAGGAGGTAAATGCTTCGATACTCAAATCCTTGGGTATTTCTACGGATTTTGGAGCTGCTCTGGTCCGGGACACAGGAGAATCATCGACTTCCACTCAGCCTCCGCCTCACACTGAACCACAAGCAGAAACTCAAGAGACGGAGGCACAACAGACTCTTCCTCCTCCTGTTCCGCGACCACCTCCTCAACCGCGCTCCAAGTGGCAAGAGCTTCTCAATGCCATTTGCTGTATGGAGACGCGAGTCGTCGAGCGCATTGACCAGACGGAGCGGATGATGACTGAGCGCCTTGACCGACATGATCGCCGTCTTCGTGCGATCGAGGATCATTTCCATATCCGCCGGTCCCCTACTCCGACACCTCATCAGGAGGAGGGCCATATTGGTACTTCATAGGGTCCTTATGGAGCCGAGGAGGCAGTTGACCCTCGTTCCGAGCAGCCATGATGCTCTTTAGCGGATTGGATCTTTTATTTCTTTATTTTTCTTTTCTTTTGTTAAGACAAACTTTGTAGATTTTATTTTTCTATTTGAATCATCTTGTGTTACTTATGGTGTTTGGTACCCTTGCTGTTTCACTTTGGACAGAATTTGGATGATCGTGATGATTAAGGGCTTCAAATTGCATCACCACCTATTTGAGGGAAGTTTCAGTTTCTTTTACCTTCCTCTACAATGAGGACATTGTAAATTTTAAGTGTGGGGGAGGGATTACTTTATTTTATGGGTGATTGTGTCTTGAAAAGCATGAATTTAGTTGTGTATGGCTTAGAAATGTTGGATTTATATTTGGAAATATGGTCATGAGGATAATTTTTGTGAAATTGAGGTTGTTGGCAGGGAGTTTTGTTCATTTTTATGGGGAAACTCTGTCAAAATTTTTCTAAAATATTTTTCAATATTTCATTGCAATTCTTTCAATTAAATGGCCAAAATGTTAAAATTTTAAGTGTCTAATTCTTCCATTAGATAAAATACTATATATATTTTGGAAAATTTTAGTCCTTATTTGGCTTAGAATGAATTATTATGCAATTAGGATTGTTACATTTTAGAAAGTATATTTAGTTAAATAAGAAAAATTATGCTTAGAATTTTGCATGATTAATGATATTTCTCATTTTTACTTAATTTTATAAGTAAGTGATTGATATAGTCAAGACAAGGCCAAATTCTTCCTTTAATTATGCTTAGAGGGAAAAAGAAATTATATGGTTTAAAAGAAGAAAAGAGAGAATAATATTATTAATTTTCTACTCCAATGATTCACATACTGAGTAACCGGGGGCTGGCATTTACAAATGTCGACATTCGCATAAAAAGGTATTGGAATTAAGAGTATGTTTAGTAATTTAAATAAGTGAAATGTTGAGTAACCGGGAATTTTCACCTAAAAGTGTTGATTTTCGCGTAAAAAGACGTTTTCACTAATTAAATAAGTTGAAATGTGAATAAATCCCTCTAAATTGTTAAGTTTTGGGATGAGGAAGGCCATAAAATTGACTATATGATTTACTTATTTGTGGAATTAGAATAGAATGAGAGATTGATTTGAATTTGTTGAAATTAAGGCATAATTATTTTTATTTAATTGAATATTATGAGTATTTAGTGTAATCTGAGAAATGACATAATGATTGGTTTCTAGGTTTTTGAGGAATTAAATTTGACAAAAGTACGTATATTGTTTTATCTATTGAATCATTGTAGTATGTTTTGTGTAAAATTGCTTGAGGACAAGCAATGATTCAAGTGTGGGGGAATTTGATAAGTGAATATTTAACGTACATTTTGTACAAATTTGGCATGAATTTTTGGTATGTTTTGAGAAGATTAAAGCCATATTTGAACTCTTTTGGTGATAATTGCTTTAATATTATTTAAGGGTTCAAAACTTGATAAATGAGTGGATTAATGCGTTAATTTTGTGAAATTGTAAAGGTTATTGAAGTATGAAATTCATGCACGAGCTGAAAGAAATGTAAGGGTCATCCAGAGGACAAAGTACACAAGAAATTGGGAGCAAAAATATAGAAAAAGGAAAGAAGTGAAAAAACTGGAAAATTGATCAACACGGATCCGAGCACGGATCCGTGTGAACAAGAGGGATCCGAGCCCTCGTCTGTACTTCTGGAGGAGTGTATCTGAGGTCAGAACGATCCGACCTCGGATCCATCATGGGAAGTCCTCAGATCCATTTTCACCCTCGGATCCGAGGCTCGGATCTGTCTCTCTCCTCAGCAAGTGGCACAACCATTTTTCTTTACCTTTCTCACAACATTTCCAGCTATTTTGAGGGACAGAAATCGGTGGCACACGCTTCTGCAACAAAAAGGAAGACAAAATGAGTTATTGAGAAGTCAAAACAATATATCTTTTGACTTCCTTTACAAAATCTAAGTGGTTGAAATCATGAAGGAGAAAATATTGCCTTTCTACCACCTTTTATGCAGAGACACAAGAGAGAAGTAGGAGATGACCAGACGTAGCTAGTTTTCCTGCTTGTAACATTTTTCTCTCTAGATAGGAGTTCTTGGAGAAGCATTCTTGGAGTTTTTCACTTGTAATCATATTGTGCAAGAGCATAGCAGGAATTGGAGAGCTTCACCTTCAATTGGTTAAGCTTTCTTTTATTTTTCTTATACTTGTACTTTATGATGTTTTGCATTAATAAACTTGTGAGTTTGATTGTTGAATCATTCATGAGTAGCTAATTTTCTTTATCTAGGGAGTAGATGATACTTATGGCTAAATAATATGAATTGAATGTGATTTACACTTGTTATATCCTGTATTAACTTGTCTACTTGTGTAGCTGTGATTACTTGTTATTGATTGATCACCAATAGCTTGGTTATAGTTGTTATTGTTCAATGAGAATTGGTAATAACAATGGAAACACATGAGTAGAGCTTGAGTTGTATGTTCATGAAAATAGAGATACACTTAGGTGGATTATTTAGCATTTCATGAAATAAAACAGAGTAGTAGTAGTATTTCACCATGAAAATAGGGAAATCTATATTGCTTTAGGCCATTTCATCATGAAAATGAGACTTGGAAACTTTGGAAATGAATCTCAGGTTAAACAAGAATAATAGCAAGAAGTAAATCCATTCATTTGTGTTGTTTATGCCATAAGTGGAATCTACATCCCTAGAATCTTTCTTAAGTGAAATTTCTCTATTTGCATTCAGCATTTGTTAAACTAGATTTGTATATCAGATTTGTAGACTATAGCAATATACTTTCTCTGCTCAAATTAATTGTAAGTCTAAATAATAGAGAAAACAAGGGCTTAGTAATTGTTTAAATTGCTCCTCGTGGGATCAACCCGATACACATCTTGTACTACAAATTACGACCTGTATACTTGCAGTCCAATGGGTGTAAAATCGGAATTAAACTTGCATTGATAAAAAAATCCCGCCAGTCTCATTCAGAATAATAGAGTTCATAGTTATCCATGTCACACATTTCAAGTATAGATGAACCAATTAAACAACAATTCAGGGGAGTGGTACACTTACCAGTTAAAGCAGAGTTCAACCAAGGTAGGGCTCTAATCACCAAGAAACCCTAGAATAGCCAACGTAAATAATTATGGTTCCCATAGCCACAATTCCAGTAAATAAAATGCACAAATGAGGCTCGACTACAAGTCGTAGGTCTCGCCAACTAATTACTCATGCAAGTGTGCAAAACATGATTTCGGAAACAAAAAGGTAATATGAAAACTTAGGGCTCGAACAACCCCAAAAGCCTATCTTATATATATCCCAAATCAAACCAAACATGAAAGAATCCAACATTCCCAAAATTTGGATAGCATGTCCCCTACATTTCCTTACTTTTCCATCCTGCAAGCAACACCAATTCATATCAAACCAACCACATACACATTATAAACTATAGAATACATCTTTCGGCACAATAAGTACAACTGAATCTACACTTATCGAATTGAAACGAATCTTATGGCGTTTCGAAGCCAAAACATAAACCTACATTTCTTATGAAAACCTCCAAAGCCAAATCATGCATTTTCATGGTCAAAAATGGAAAAGTCCACGAAAACAGAAATCTGTTCGCGAAACAGGGTTCATGGGCAGTTAAGGGTATTTCGGTCATTTCATAGGATAAAGTGCTCCGATTGAGCGGAAATTTTGTAGGCAGCTAGTTAACATCATTTTCTACAACTTTCATGTTTTAACCTAAACCTGATTCGGCCTCTAACATGCTCAAAGAAAGCCGGATAGAACAAGAAAAATTGGAACCCTAAAGCTGAAATTTCCGCACAAAACTGAAATTTTCTACAAATAATCGTAACTAACATATACAAGCTCCATTTTACACCATAACAAACTATCATACCATGATTAAACCATAATCATCCCATAAAATCAGAAAAATCTCCTTTAAATCAGAAATTTAACAAACACTAGTTAAACCCACGAAGTCTTCCACAAATTAACATGTTAAGCCACTAGAAACCACTAATCTTTTCTTATTAAGAACAAAAGGAGATTTCTTAGCACCTTACCTTTACAACTCAAGAAAGATGGCAACTTAGCACCTCCACTTCTAAAACCACTCCACCACCTTCTTCAATCCCACCTAGCAATAGGTTTTTACGGAGGAATTTGAAGTTTAAATGGTTGGATCAAGAGATTAAGCAAGAGAATAGAAGGCAAAAGTTGAGGAATTTTCTCTCTTTTCTCACTTTGTTGTTCGGCCAAGAGAAAGAAAATGAAGATGAAATTGGTCAAAATTCATGTTTAGTAAAGGTGAAAGAAATTAGTCAAAGTCCACCCTCCAATCAAAACGCGCCACCTTGCACCTTTTAGGTTTAACACTTATCCTTTTGTCTCTCCTAACAAATCAATCTAGTTAACCTCCAATTATCTCCTGACACCTAATAAATTAATCTCTTAATGCAAAACTTAACCTAATTGGCCGAATTAACCGCACTTAACGCACTAGCGGGTCCCACGTCCACTATACACTTTAAATATCTCATGAACTAATTTATACTAGAAAAATAATTTAAAAACTGCATTTACTTATAAAAATATCTCTAAAGTTAACATAATAAAAAAAATGTAGAAAACGGGTACAAAGAAAGAAAATAAGGCCTAGAAATTTAGAAAATTTTCGGGTTCTCACACTCTCTCCCCCTTAGAAATTCTCGAAATTTCTTATCATCGCCTTCTCTGAGATACAAAACTTTTATTACTTCCTTCTCACACTCAAATTGAGCACCGTACCTAGCCAATCAATCAGTATCCCTTCACTAGCCAAGCTCATTGAATTCTTTCGTATAGTTTCTTTTTTCTTCTCAAATTGAACGTCTTATATATCATTCTAGTGGTCAAACGGTGGAATACCAGAATCTTACCTTCCACGTCTTCAAACGAGTCAGGGGCTTGATGTTGCTCTAGGGCATACGCCCGAGCCGACATCTTTGGTCCATTCTTCTCCCCTTCGACTGGTCAGGGTTGGTCGTGGTTGGCTGTTGGCTCCTACTCCCTTCTCGAGATCGGTCTGGGCAATTTGCGATTTGATGATCTGTGCTCCCACAACGCAGACATTTTCTTCCTTTCTTCCAATAGACCTCCTCCGTGTGATTCGGCTTCCCACAGTATCCGCAGGGACCACGGGAAGCGGAGACTGAGCCTCTTTGTGAGGCACCACTTGACATCCCTGGTAGTTGTACTCCCCCGTTGCCTCTTCCAATCTTAGGAGGCGTACCCTTATCCCCTTGCTCTGAGCTACTTCCAGGAAATCCTCTTTTCTTAGCTTGGAAGTTTCTAACTTGTAACCTCGCGCTTTCAACTCGTTGAACTTTCTCCACTGCATCACTAAAGGCAGTGAGTTGGGCTACCGCCAAGTCTTTCTAAATCTCAACATTTAATTCCTGGACAAAACGCCTTATCCTTCTTTGTTCGGTCACAATTAGTTCGGGGGTGAACTTAGACAACCTGGTGAACTGGCTCTCATATTCGGTGATAGTTTGAATTCCCTGCCGAAGCCTAATGAATTCAACTTCTTTCTTTTCCTGGATCACAGGTGGGAAATACTTCGTATTGAACTCTCTCATGAAATTCACCCACGTCCTTGGGATTTGTTCTCTTTCCCATTTCAGTCTTATGATATTCCACCAAGAACGGGCCGCTCCCTCCAGTTGGAAGACGGCAAATGTCACCTGTCGCCCCTCAGTATAGTGTAGCGCGGTAAAAATATCAATCATCTTCTCTAGCCACCTTTCGGCCACGTCAGGGTCGGGTCCTCCAAGAAATTTCGGTGGTGAGAACTTTTGAAATCGTCCAAGAGCTTTATCCTCACACTCGGTATGATTACCAGGATTTTCCGGCTGAGTAATAGGATTTTGGCCTTGATGTTCCACTACGTGAGCCAAAAGGTCGGTCATACGTTGGATAGCGGCAGCTACCTAAATGTTAGGGTCCATTCCAGGTTCAGGGTTGGGTTCAGGCATTGGTTCCCGATTTTCCCATTCATTCAAGGATTGCCTACGTCCACGGCCCCGGCCTCGTCCACTACGAGTTCCTTCCATTGGATTAACTAATCTAGGCTCGAGGCGCGAATACAACTAACGAGGTCAGTCAGTCAGCTATATATATCTAATATGTCCGAATCAATTCAAAACAAAAACAAATATACATATAACACGACTATATCAAACAAATCACACAGTAACAGTCAATCAGATACAAGCAAAGGAAATTCTATGGAAGTAAGGGGGTCATTCAATAGTACATACTACGAACTAGACCAGGAGTACAAAAACAACTAACAAAAAGCTCTCCCCCCTAGAGTTCCATCCGTAATCTACAAGAAATCGCAATTTATCTCTTAGGCAGGGTTAATCATCCACGCATCATATAAAGTTCCGTAGAATCAGAGGTCTAAGTCGCCAAGTCATTTCTAGCATAGGCTTCCATCCCATTTCGTATTCGGGTACAAGAATCCAAAATAAGATAATTCACCACTCGAGCTGGCCAGTCCCAAGAGTAAATCATCTACATTTGAAATTCCTACCCGACATATGTATCTATAGTCTCCAAGTACCAAAATAAATGTTTAAAACCTATAATACACCGTGATTCATAACTTATGCTCAAAAGAGTACTTAGTCCCTTACACTCATTCACATGAGCGAGACCAAAACACCACTTGGCCCCAAACTTACTCCGCGCAGAGACCACGCGAAGCAGCTTTGATACCACCTGTGACAACCCCACCTTCCCCTAAGGCGTACTAAAGAGGTTAGCGGACTGTCTGCCCAACTCTCGCCAAGACTACTAAGACGGTTATACAAAACTCAAAACGTGCTGGAATCCAGTAGCGCGCGTAAACAAAGCAAAAATCACGAAACAGAAAATGGAAATCGAAACGGAAAGTAAATAGTACCTGCCACGTCACAATCCGCCCGGAACCTAGTCGAATACAAGTAACTTCATATAATCCTTGAAATGGACATATACAAACCAAATATAACACATGACCATGAGTACATGCTTTTATAAACCACATTCGTATTTTTACAAATCAAAAGGGAACATTTGAATCCAAGTACAATTAGGGTTTTCAACCATGGAGGAGCTATACAAAATATCTAAACTAGCTCAACTTATGCTTCAAAATCACAGTTCCAAAAAGTGGTCCCCTGTAAGGAAAACAAGGATAACGGAATGGGGTGAGTTAGAAGCTCAATGAGGTACCAAAAGTATAACAGTTGAAACCATGAGAAAACACTTTTAGGGCACATAAACACATCAAGTAAGAGAAATAAACGAACACCACCATTTAAAGGATACAAGTGGCTATCGGGAGCCAAATCCCCGTTGCAATATTTGATCCAACCTCGTTGACTCTCCGTCAACGTTTAATAACACACTCATGTCCGTAGACCCCTCTTACGCCAAAATTCCGTTCACCAAACATACCCCTTATCGGGCCCAAACGCCAAACAGGAACAGTAATGGTAATACTTGAGTATACCGGAATCAAGAGTCTCAATACCCAAAGATTCCCCAAGAACAGGTACCCATGGATTGTCAATTACCTCGACCAAGCCCTTGCTGACTCGATTTAATTAACTACACATGAGGTTGAGGTCATGTTTAACAGGAAGATCGTTGTACACACTTCCAAACGATCTCATAACAAGCGCAAGTAATAAGTTCAAGTACATAACAAGTACAAGTAATAGATTCCAGTTCATTCAGTATGGGCAAGAGAACGAGTGTGATAAAGTACACTCTCGTCTGTGATAAGTGAATATTTAACGTACATTTTGTACAAATTTGGCATGAATTTTTGGTATGTTTTGAGAAGATTAAAGTCATATTTGAACTCTTTTGGTGATAATTGCTTAAATTTTATTTAAGGGTTCAAAACTTGATAAATGAGTGGATTAATGCGTTAATTTTGTGAAATTGTGAAGGTTATTGAAGTATGAAATTCATGCACGAGCTGAAAGAAATGTAAGGGTCATCCAGAGGACAAAGTACACAAGAAATTGGGAGCAAAAATATAGAAAAAGCAAAGAAGTGAAAAAACTGGAAAATTGATCAACACGGATCCGAGCACGGATCCGTGTGAACAGGAGGGATCCGAGCCCTCGTCTGTATTTCTGGAGGAGTGTATCCGAGGTCAGAACGATCTGACCTCGGATCCATCATGGGAAGTCCTCGGATCCACTGATCCGAGCTCGGATCCATTTTCACTCTCGGATCCGAGGCTCGGATCTGTCTCTCTCCTCAGCAAGTGGCACAACCATTTTTCTTTACCTTTCTCACAATTTTTCCAGCTATTTTGAGGGACAGAAATCGGTGGCGCAAGCTTCTGCAACAAAAAAGGAAGACAAAATGAGTTATTGAGAAGTCAAAACAATATATCTTTTGACTTCCTTTACAAAATCTAAGTGGTTGAAATCATGAAGGAGAAAATATTGCCTTTCTACCACCTTTTGTGCAGAGACACAAGGGAGAAGTAGGAGATGACCAGACGTAGCTAGTTTTCCTGCTTGTAACATTTTTCTCTCTAGATAGGAGTTCTTGGAGAAGCATTCTTGGAGTTTTTCACTTGTAATCATATTGTGCAAGAGCATAGCAGGAATTGGAGAGCTTCACCTTCAATTGGCTAAGCTTTCTTTTATCTTTCTTATACTTGTACTTTATGATGTTGTGCATTAATAAACTTGTGAGTTTGATTGTTGAATCATTCATGAGTAGCTGATTTTCTTTATCTAGGGAGTAGATGATACTTATGGCTAAATAATATGAATTGAATGTGATTTACACTTGTTATATCCTGTATTAACTTGTCTACTTGTGTAGCTGTGATTACTTGTTATTGATTGATCACCAATAGCTTGGTTATAGTTGTTATTGTTCAATGAGAATTGGTAATAACAATGGAAACACATGAGTAGAGCTTGAGTTGTATGTTCATGAAAATAGAGATACACTTAGGTGGATTATTTAGCATTTCATGAAATAAAACAGAGTAGTAGTAGTATTTCACCATGAAAATAGGGAAATCTATATTGCTTTAGGCCATTTCATCATGAAAATGAGACTTGGAAACTTTGGAAATGAATCTCAGGTTAAACAAGAATAATAGCAAGAAGTAAATCCATTCATTTGTGTTGTTTATGCCATAAGTGGAATCTACATCCCTAGAATCTTTCTTAAGTGAAATTTCTCTATTTGCATTCAGCATTTGTTAAACTAGATTTGTATATCAGATTTGTAGACTATAGCAATATACTTTCTCTGCTCAAATTAATTGTAAGTCTAAATAATAGAGAAAACAAGGGCTTAGTAATTGTTTAAATTGCTCCTCGTGGGATCAACCCGATACACATCTTGTACTACAAATTACGACCTGTATACTTGCAGTCCAATGGGTGTAAAATCGGAATTAAACTTGCATTGATAAAAAAATCCCGCCAGTCTCATTCAGAATAATAGAGTTCATAGTTATCCATGTCACACATTTCAAGTATAGATGAACCAATTAAACAACAATTCAGGGGAGTGGTACACTTACCAGTTAAAGCAGAGTTCAACCAAGGTAGGGCTCTAATCACCAAGAAACCCTAGAATAGCCAACGTAAATAATTATGGTTCCCATAGCCACAATTCCAGTAAATAAAATGCACAAATGAGGCTCGACTACAAGTCGTAGGTCTCGCCAACTAATTACTCATGCAAGTGTGCAAAACATGATTTCGGAAACAAAAAGGTAATATGAAAACTTAGGGCTCGAACAACCCCAAAAGCCTATCTTATATATATCCCAAATCAAACCAAACATGAAAGAATCCAACATTCCCAAAATTTGGATAGCATGTCCCCTACATTTCCTTACTTTTCCATCCTGCAAGCAACACCAATTCATATCAAACCAACCACATACACATTATAAACTATAGAATACACATTTCGGCACAATAAGCACAACTGAATCTACACTTATCGAATTGAAACGAATCTTATGGCATTTCGAAGCCAAAACATAAACCTACATTTCTTATGAAAACCTCCAAAGCCAAATCATGCATTTTCATGGTCAAAAATGGAAAAGTCCACGAAAACAGAAATCTGTTCGCGAAACAGGGTTCATGGGCAGTTAAGGGTCTTTCGGTCATTTCATAGGATAAAGTGCTCCGATTGAGCGGAAATTTTGTAGACAGCTAGTTAACATCATTTTCTACAACTTTCATGTTTTAACCTAAACCTGATTCGGCCTCTAACATGCTCAAAGAAAGCCGGACAGAACAGGAAAAATTGGAACCCTAAAGCTGAAATTTCCGCACAAAACTGAAATTTTCTACAAATAATCGTAACTAACATATACAAGCTCCATTTTACACCATAACAAACTATCATACCATGATTAAACCATAATCATCCCATAAAATCAGAAAAATCTCCATTAAATCAGAAATTTAACAAACACTAGTTAAACCCACGAAGTCTTCCACAAATTAACATGTTAAGCCACTAGAAACCACTAATCTTTTCTTATTAAGAACAAAAGGAGATTTCTTAGCACCTTACCTTTACAACTCAAGAAAGATGGCAACTTAGCACCTCCACTTCTAAAACCACTCCACCACCTTCTTCAATCCCACCTAGCAATAGGTTTTTACGGAGGAATTTGAAGTTTAAATGGTTGGATCAAGAGATTAAGCAAGAGAATAGAAGGCAAAAGTTGAGGAATTTTCTCTCTTTTCTCACTATGTTGTTCGGCCAAGAGAAAGAAAATGAAGATGAAATTGGTCAAAATTCATGTTTAGTAAAGGTGAAAGAAATTAGTCAAAGTCCACCCTCCAATCAAAACGCGCCACCTTGCACCTTTTAGGTTTAACACTTATCCTTTTGTCTCTCCTAACAAATCAATCTAGTTAACCTCCAATTATCTCCTGACACCTAATAAATTAATCTCTTAATGCAAAACTTAACCTAATTGGCCGAATTAACCGCACTTAACGCACTAGCGGGTCCCACGTCCACTATACACTTTAAATATCTCATGAACTAATTTATACTAGAAAAATAATTTAAAAACTGCATTTACTTATAAAAATATCTCTAAAGTTAACATAATAAAAAAAATGTAGAAAACGGGTACAAAGAAAGAAAATAAGGCCTAGAAATTTAGAAAATTTTCGGGTTCTCACACTCTCTCCCCCTTAGAAATTCTCGAAATTTCTTATCATCGCCTTCTCCGAGATACAAAACTTTTATTACTTCCTTCTCACACTCAAATTGAGCACCGTACCTAGCCAATCAATCAGTATCCCTTCACTAGCCAAGCTCATTGAATTCTTTCGTATAGTTTCTTTTTTCTTCTCAAATTGAACGTCTTATATATCATTCTAGTGGTCAAACGGTGGAATACCAGAATCTTACCTTCCACGTCTTCAAACGAGTCAGGGGCTTGATGTTGCTCTAGGGCATACGCCCGAGCCGACATCTTTGGTCCATTCTTCTCCCCTTCGACTGGTCAGGGTTGGTCGTGGTTGGCTGTTGGCTCCTACTCCCTTCTCGAGATCGGTCTGGGCAATTTGCGATTTGATGATCTGTGCTCCCACAACGCAGACATTTTCTTCCTTTCTTCCAATAGACCTCCTCCGTGTGATTCGGCTTCCCACAGTATCCGCAGGGACCACGGGAAGCGGAGACTGAGCCTCTTTGTGAGGCACCACTTGACATCCCTGGTAGTTGTACTCCCCCGTTGCCTCTTCCAATCTTAGGAGGCGTACCCTTATCCCCTTGCTCTGAGCTACTTCCAGGAAATCCTCTTTTCTTAGCTTGGAAGTTTCTAACTTGTAACCTCGCGCTTTCAACTCGTTGAACTTTCTCCACTGCATCACTAAAGGCAGTGAGTTGGGCTACCGCCAAGTCTTTCTAAATCTCAACATTTAATTCCTGGACAAAACGCCTTATCCTTCTTTGTTCGGTCACAATTAGTTCGGGGGTGAACTTAGACAACCTGGTGAACTGGCTCTCATATTCGGCGATAGTTTGAATTCCCTGCCGAAGCCTAATGAATTCAACTTCTTTCTTTTCCTGGATCACAGGTGGGAAATACTTCGTATTGAACTCTCTCATGAAATTCACCCACGTCCTTGGGATTTGTTCTCTTTCCCATTTCAGTCTTATGATATTCCACCAAGAACGGGCCGCTCCCTCCAGTTGGAAGACGGCAAATGTCACCTGTCGCCCCTCAGTATAGTGTAGCGCGGTAAAAATATCAATCATCTTCTCTAGCCACCTTTCGGCCACGTCAGGGTCGGGTCCTCCAAGAAATTTCGGTGGTGAGAACTTTTGAAATCGTCCAAGAGCTTTATCCTCACACTCGGTATGATTACCAGGATTTTCCGGCTGAGTAATAGGATTTTGGCCTTGATGTTCCACTACGTGAGCCAAAAGGTCGGTCATACGTTGGATAGCGGCAGCTACCTAAATGTTAGGGTCCATTCCAGGTTCAGGGTTGGGTTCAGGCATTGGTTCCCGATTTTCCCATTCATTCAAGGATTGCCTACGTCCACGGCCCCGGCCTCGTCCACTACGAGTTCCTTCCATTGGATTAACTAATCTAGGCTCGAGGCGCGAATACAACTAACGAGGTCAGTCAGTCAGCTATATATATCTAATATGTCCGAATCAATTCAAAACAAAAACAAATATACATATAACACGACTATATCAAACAAATCACACAGTAACAGTCAATCAGATACAAGCAAAGGAAATTCTATGAAAGTAAGGGGGTCATTCAATAGTACATACTACGAACTAGACCAGGAGTACAAAAACAACTAACAAAAAGCTCTCCCCCCTAGGGTTCCATCCGTAATCTACAAGAAATCGCAATTTATCTCTTAGGCAGGGTTAATCATCCACGCATCATATAAAGTTCCGTAGAATTAGAGGTCTAAGTCGCCAAGTCATTTCTAGCATAGGCTTCCATCCCATTTCGTATTCGGGTACAAGAATCCAAAATAAGATAATTCACCACTCGAGCTGGCCAGTCCCAAGAGTAAATCATCTACATTTGAAATTCCTACCCGACATATGTATCTATAGTCTCCAAGTACCAAAATAAATGTTTAAAACCTATAATACACCGTGATTCATAACTTATGCTCAAAAGAGTACTTAGTCCCTTACACTCATTCACATGAGCGAGACCACAACACCACTTGGCCCCAAACTTACTCCGCGCAGAGACCACGCGAAGCAGCTTTGATACCACCTGTGACAACCCCACCTTCCCCTAAGGCGTACTAAAGAGGTTAGCGGACTGTCTGCCCAACTCTCGCCAAGACTACTAAGACGGTTATACAAAACTCAAAACGTGCTGGAATCCAGTAGCGCGCGTAAACAAAGCAAAAATCACGAAACAGAAAATGGAAATCGAAACGGAAAGTAAATAGTACCTGCCACGTCACAATCCGCCCGGAACCTAGTCGAATACAAGTAACTTCATATAATCCTTGAAATGGACATATACAAACCAAATATAACACATGACCATGAGTACATGCTTTTATAAACCACATTCGTATTTGTAGACACCAAATTTTGAATAATTTTATGTGGCATCTATTTCATGATTGTTTGCATTCGTTGTTTACTTTTAGTTTTAATTTTTAGTTTTAGCTTTTAAGTTTAGAATTAGCGTAGAGTTTTTAGAGAAAAGAAAAGGAAAAAATCAAAAATATGTTGTTTTTATTCAATGCTTTCTTGAAAAGAAAAATTCAAAAAATAGGCTTTAGTTGGATTGGAAAAATGAAAAAAAAGAGAAAGAGGAAAAGGAAAAACCACTCACAAAAAATATTTTTTTTAAATTCAAGTTTAATGTTTTTGTTATTATTTTGTTTCAAATAATGCTTTGAAAAAAAAGAAGAAGAAAAAAAAGGAAAATTTGTTCACAAAAAATATGTTTATTTCTTTAAATTCAATCTTTGGGCACTTTAGTTATTTTTATTAAGTTATTTTGGGAAAAATGAAAAATGAAACAAAAAGAGATGGAAAAATGGTCATTTTTGTTGTTTTTAGTTGTTTAGTTTTTAAATTATTTTCGTTATTATTATTGTTATTATTACCTGGTTTTTGGCAATTTATTATTATTATTATTATTTATATTTTATCATTTCTGTATTTATTAAATTATTAAGTTCAGTTTAAAAAAAAAAAAAAAAAAAAAAAAAAGAGAGAAACGCGACTTGCAAGCTGCGTTTTTGCAGCTTGCAAGAGAGGGCCTCGGTGAGCCCCTTGGGCTGCAATATTTGAAGAGATTGCTGAGTGTTTTAGGGTTGAACTGGGATATAAATAGAAAAAAAAAAGGAGAGCCGCAAGAGAGGATGGGAGAGGGGTTTGAGAAGATAGAAAAACGCAGCTCTTGGAGGAGGTTTTTTTTGGGAGAGAGCATGGACGGGCAGAAGAAAAGAGAGCAAGAGTGAGGGAGCTAGAAGGAGAGGTCTGAGAGCGACGGAGAGGAAAGTGACGGACTGGAGAAAGTGAACTTCGCAGGAGATTGAGTATCAAGAGAAGCTGAGGCGAAGAAAGGAATCCGTCCGAGAGGAGGCTTCCAACCGAGCAAAGATCCTTTCTTTCGACCTTTTCAGGCTTCGATTTGCCCTTCAGAAGGCCAAAGGTAACATCTTCTAATCTGTTTGCTCCTCGGTTACCTTGGCTTTATCAAATAAGAAAAATGTATGAGTTTCTACGTTACATCCGTTGCTATGGGTCTCTTATGCTCTTGAATTTGACTAAGGGTGTAAAGGATCTTGTAAGTTTAGGCTGGTTTGAGGCTAGAGGTTTACTTCCCTAGTCAGGTCACGGCATAGGTTGGTTCTGTGGTTGGTGTTCATGTGAGGAATGAGAGCAGAAATCAGAAAAATAGCACGCAAATTCCAGCAAGTTGAACTTTTGACCCTTTGTTTCGTTGATTGCTTTTGTTCTGTGGATTCGTATTTTTTTTCCTTTATGCTGGTTTTCTTGTAGTAATAGGTATAAGATGCGTGTTTTGCTGGTTGGGCACGAATATGAAATGTTTGCACGATGACAACAATGTTTCGGCATTTAACCTGCACAAGTTGGAAGCTGCTGCAAGACAGACGATGTCGTGTTTTCTCTGCTATTTTCTTCCTTTTGCTATGGCTGTTTATTGATCCTTACACTTGAGGGCATGCTAATTTGCACGTTTGGATTACTGATCAAACACTTAGCTAGAAAATGCATGAATCTGGTTGGCCGAAAGTTTCTTGAAGTCGCAGCAATATTGCAGTCTAGAAAACGCAGAAATGTTTTGATGTTTGCGACTTGGTTTTGATTGGTTTGGGTCAGATTTTAGCATGAATATAGATCATTTCTGATGTATTTTGAGTCTAAAAGTTTGTTGGAAATTCATGGTATGAAATTGCTGAAGTCACCAAGTTTTAAAGTTCCTCCTTTCAAAAACGCAGCAAGCAAAAGCTGCTGCATTTTTCTTTTCTCTGCCATGTTTCTTTTCCCTTGATTACTAGTTGATTTTTTGCACTTCAGTTTTCATGCTTAATCTGGTATTGGAAGGGAGGCAATGGGATTTTTGGTGTTAAGATTGCATGTTTGCATGTTTGGGTCATGTTTGAGCATCTAGCTGAGAAACTAGCCAGCGGGCTGCCGAACAAATTTCTGCTATGTTTTCTTGCTAGTTTGGACGACAGGGTCGAGATCTTTTGCACCAGTTTCTTTTCCATGTTTTCTTGTTTGTTTGGATGTCAAAGTCATGTTTTGTTTGTTTAGTTCAAAGTTGGGATGTTAGATCAAGGAAATTTCGGTTAAAGTCTGCATTTGAAGTGTGATTTTGGTAAAAATGCAGCAGGTCTACTTGGTTTTAGAGTTGCCATTTGAAAGTTTTTTTTTGCTGCAGTTTTTTTTCTTTTTTTTTGTTTTTTTGTTGTTGATCAAAACCAGTTTTGCTATCTTAGTCCCGCAAACAAAATTTCATGTTTTGATTTGGGTCAAATAATTTCTGGTTTGATGAAATTGTTTGTATGATGAAATGAATGAGTTGTTGCTGGAAATTGCCACAAGCTTGAGAAGAGGCGGCAGTTTTTTTAGTTGCAGAAAATTTTGTTTTCTTACGTAGCTGCATGCATGATCAAGAAGGAAAAATTATACTTTGTTCCCTCTAGTCTCTAGTAATGCTTCAAAGGC